>NC_048420.1:5106951-5113627 GCF_013103735.1 Etheostoma cragini | reverse complement strand
TGGAAAAAGGCTGCAATGAAACAAAGAGTGAAAAATTTAAAGGGGTCTGAATACTTTCCGTACCCACTGTATATACAGCAACTATGTCATGTTTCAGGAGTTGCAGGCTTGGAACCAAACTCAGAAGAGACAAGGCGCTGCCGGGAGAGTTTTAATGATTCAATGACGTAAATAAACTTCCAGTTCAAGTAAAGCAGGTAGCAAACCAAAAAACAGGGACAACCAGGAATACTACGACGAACTGACACCAGAAAAAGGGAGCACACAGACTCAATACACAAGGCAACGAGGGTGGTGGTATGACACGAGCGAGGTGCAGGAAAACAATAGACAGTAAAAGAAATGGACATTGTGACCCCGTTGATTTCAACAAAGACCAGTAAAGGATATTAGAAGCACTTTTCTGGTGAGGTGATGTGAGCAACCTGTCTGAAAGTTGTAAGTCTTCTGGTAGCTGTGCAAAGAGAAATCTCAATCATTCCCAATCAGCGGAGACGGAGAGCGTAGGCAAATGTAAGGAAATAACATAGGCACAGGCTAATTACTGCTAACTTAAACTCTAGTTAACATAGGTAATTAAACCTAAACAGCTAATGGAAGTCCAAACTGTGGACAAGCTTATCCTGTACTGTTCAGTTATGACACAATCCTTAGCCTATTTTTACAAAAACATCTGCAACGTGAGGTACAAGGTAATGGAGCCTGTTATACATTGCCATGTTTTTTCTAGAAATAGACAATAGAAAAATATATTCTTTAAAGGCTTCAGATGTAAAGTTATTTGCTGTCAAAGTGAATGGTAGTCAATGGAATGCTAACAGCGGGTGAGCGCTTTAGCATCAAAATGGCGACATACGCTACGCTTTGTGGAGGTTGGCTTACCCCCTTGGGGAAAACACACAAGGCAGGAAGTCAAACAAGACATCAAACAAGGCATGACACATTGGAAGTGACCCTTCAAACCAAAACAGGAAACTAAATAAAACCCAGGATTGTTTCTTTGGAGGCTAAAATCCAACCACGATAGCTGCAGAACATCAAAGTCTGTAACCTGGTTAATCGAAGGTTACCTGTGGAGTTTTAGGGGGCTTTCACACCTAAAAATCCATACCAAGGTCCGGATCAACGTTCACATTTTTGCATTTAATCCAATAAGTTTTGGGTTTCAAACTGCAGTTAGCGAGCCTGCTAAAGATTTATACATGACAAAACTACGTCCTGCCGTCATCAAATGCATCTCCTGATACTTATAATTGATTGGATTGTAGACGGGCTACCCCGTTCCTCTTGTCTCCTCTCTCTGTGTCGGAGTTTTTTCTACTACTCCTGCTCTCCTCTACTGTTGCGTCTCTTTTTGTTTTGTTGCAAGATATAGGAACTTTCTTTCTTGAGGATTTATTCAGAGACAAACGGAAACCTACATTGTACATTTATTACCACTAAACAAGTAATCTGCTGATGTATTCTCAGCTCTGATAGCTGACAGCTGTCTGCTCTGAGCGCATCCACTGTCACACACTCACTCATGTAGCGTACACTCACTGTAGCTATTTCTTAAAGGGAGCTTCCCCGGTCTTATAACATGATGATAGCCTACCAGAGCAGTTCAGTTTGATCCGGAGCGAGACTTCCTTTTTTGGTCGGATCAAATTTCAGCTGTGGGGTCCGCACCATGGTAGGAGGGAGGTTTCACACCTGTAATTTTGGTGCAGCTCAATCTGAAAAGTCCGAAAGTCCGGAACAAACAAGGTAAGTGTGAAAGCCTCGTTATAAGTGGGACCTCATCTTGCGCACACACACAAGGATACATGCATATTTGACGCAGGTTAGACAACGCAAATTTCTACCAAAAATGTCACACTCATCCACTGATAACAGGTGGTGGTTAAAAACCAAGACATGCTGCAATGCGGCAGCAAAGGCAGCGAAAAACAAGACTCCAGGCTAATGAACAGGCTGCTCCGCCCAAGACAAGTTTAAAGAAATGCTGAAAAACCAGAGCACAATTTTCTCCCATCCAGGAAGGATCCCTCTAACAGGACCATAGCCAACTAGACCTGTGGTTCCCACACTTTTCACGTCAAGGAGCCCTAAAATCCGCCAAATTAGACTACGGACCCCTGTTTGATTGAGATTTTGTTGCAGGGTCCCTATTCAATTTTTGCATTAAGATGTTTTATTACAGAAAGTGTATGAAACCGATCAGCAGAATAGTGACACATTCTGTCATTGTATTGTCTTATCAATGAAATTATAGCAAAAATAAAGGATTTCCAATTGTTCCCGGGCCCCACTGAAACCCCATCAAAGACCCCTGGCGTTACCCAAACCCCACTTTGAAACCACTGACCTAGACCGGTTGTGTTCAACAGGCTCATGTCAGCTAATACCCTCTGCTTTCAACCACTCAGAATGAAGAATACAAACTATAACCCTCAGATAGAAGCAGAGATTAATTGGGGCATTTGGTCATCTGTCCATGTACGTATACAGTATTTCTCACACTGGACCGCTGGACAACTACATTCTGAGTTGATCCCTCATGTCAGCAATTTACTTGGTAACATATCAATAGGAATGATGGCCAAAAGCACAAAAATAAGAGCCAAGTTGCAATAAACCAGAATTATCCTGTAAGCAACCAACAGAACACAGTAGGGACCTCCATTTAGACTGAGCCCTGCCAAACTCAAATAAGCATAAAGTTATGAAAAATAGCCCTTTGGCACTCGGCTAAGAAAAGCTGTGTATAGGTCTGATAATATACAGTAAATTTACTAAAATCAGAGTAGAAATTTAACTGGCACAGATAATTGGCAGCTTATGAGTTTTAGGGGCATACGCTAACAGCTGCTTCCCATTAGCACAAAAATATGCCAAGGCAGGTGGATCTCTCTCATTCACATTCACACACACACACACACACACACACACACACACACACACACACACACACACACACACACACACACACACACACACACACACACACACACACACACACACACACACACACACACAAACAGGAAAGAATCATGGATGGGCTGAGCAGGCATATCTGCCTGGGAAACAATGGGAAATGTAAGTGCCCTCCGGCCACCTAGTGAATAGAAGACAAATGACCAAAGTGTGTGTGCTCCGCTAATGAGCACACTCCTATTGTTGCACACAAACCGCCAATTGATTTCACATGAATCTCCAACTAAGGTTTAAAGGAAGGAGCAAACTTGTCAGTTTCGCTGCTGGAGAGTCTTAAAGACCTTCCAAACTCACGGGAGGGCTCTTTTAATTTGGCAAGACTGTGACGACTGCACACATGCTTCCCTAATTCCTTTACCTTAATGAACCCTTGTGTATAGCAAGGAGGATCTGTGAATTAAAGCACTTCTAAATGATGCAGACACAGGGTTTTCTGTATTTGTGATATAGTGGTTTTTAATCTTCATATATCCATGAATGGTGGGCTAAAATGTGCAAAAATGGAGCTTCACTTTCAGAGAGATCAACGCATTCACATTATGGGCCCTATTTTACACCTAGCACAATTTGCATGTATTATTCCCATTTAGCACCTGACGAACAGCGGACTTTTCCCTTCACAGACTCACGTCGGTAAATTAGGGAATGAACAAAAAGAGGAGGCGTGTTCTGGCCCAAACGTTCCCTAGTGCTATTTTGGCAGACCAGGAAAAACCTATTCTCAAGTCAGTGGCACGTCATTCAGCTGATATATTAAGGGCGCATGCTTGGCCGTGATGTGGAGTGTGTACAACACGCATACACTTTGCTTCTATCATTTGAAGGACCCAGCAGTTCCCATTTTCGCAAAGCATACATAAATACAAGGAAAAATATGACGTTGTTGATGACATAAATGAGGAACTATTAGAGGACTTAGGGTGATGTGATGTTGAACTGCATGTGCCAATGCCACTTAACCCAAATGCCCGGCAGCAGCAGCACGGGAGAGGAGAGACAGAAGAGCTGCATAGTATATAGTGAGGTAATCTCACTCTAATGATTACATTGCAAACTATCAATATGCATTCATAACTCCTGATTCAGTGAGAGTGAGCCCACAACATCGGAAAGTATGTTTTTGTAACATTTCTTTATTTACATTTTTTCAAAACAAAAATCAATAACAAATGTTGGTGTCCTCGGCTGTGATCCACTCATGGATCCACCATTATCATAGCAATCCGCCATGGAAAAGGCGCTGCTGTTTTTAAAGAGAATGTGTGAAGATGCTTTGATTGGTTTATTGCACGTTAACGCCCAAACCACACCTATGAGTAATGTAGCTACTTCAGACCAACCCATTGTTGATTTGAGTCAGGCGCAAGAGTCATTTATCCCGGCGGTATAATGGCAACAGCGTCCGAGATCCGCCCACAAAGCTTCTTGTGTTTGGCGTTTGATACATGCTTTTCAGATTGTTAAAATAGGGCCCTGAGAGTTGACCAACACAACTCCAGTGTTTGCTCTTGGGTCCAGACCTCACCCTACCATTTTTGGTTAGTTATTATTAAGTGTCTGGCATTGTGTAATGAAAGTCGGCCATCTTGTGGGGCGGCACCAAGCATGCATTTGAAAATGTCATTGCATGCAATTGGACACTACAATTGAACACTACAACCAATCACAACAATACATGGGGTGACGTATCCAGAGCCCCATACACTTAGCTACCAGAGAAGCTTACTGGTAGATTAAACCTTCGTCAAGTGTTCAGCTTGCTTCTGGCCCCTCCTATATCAGATACACCAATGTGATTAGGGCAGCTTGCCTCTGGCCCACCTATATCAGATACACCGATGTGATTGGTGCAGTTTGGTTACAGGGTATAGTTAATGAGCAGCATTACATAGTGCCAGAGTAATTCGCTGAGCAAATTCAAATTGTGCTCTCACTCGAACTCTGGATTTCCAGGGTACCGTTGAGTAGTATGTTGAGCAATACCTTTGATTTTACCCATAGAAACCTATTCAAAAGGTCAAGATTTCATAACTAGTTGGCAAACAATTTGTGCCAATCCATCTTGTAGTTGATGAGATATTTCAATCGGGATGAAAGTGGCGGACAGACCCACATTACCATCCTGAGACTAACACTGGTAGGATCATTTATGTGCCCTTTACATACAGATATAGATAAGTCAATTTCAAATGATGTAACCGTCACTGTCAACATTCTACAATGTGTCCTTTGAGTTGGCATGAATGCTGAGTAGTACATCCACTAGAAGGTGCTTGAACACATCAGTCTCGCATGGACCTTCACATTTCCTTCTCTACCGTCCAACTCACATTTCCTTCCCATCCAATCACCCTCCTGCTGTTCTGTAGTAATGGTTTGACCCTGTGCCCGGTTGAAGTATACACGTTAAAAATTTCTAATTTGCCTGTTTGAAAAAAAAAATCCAGAAAAGTCACATTTTTGCGGCGTTTGGCTCTTGGAGATGTTGAATTACTGGCTGGTACTTAACTTTAGCAGTGCAGTTCTCAGTCTCTTCACTGTCTGAGTCACCTGCTACCACCAGCCTATCTGCTCCCAACACTGCCCTTACACACCCAGCCACAGCAAGGTCCTTGATGTTATCAAAGCAATTTGGCCCTGCTTTAATCATTGGGAAAATGGAACACCCCTCCCCCCCTGCACTTTGGAAGCAGACAAAATCCAATCACTCATAGGAGAGGTTATTGATTGATGTAATCTTATTGGAGGTGAGGCGGTGGAGGGGACATGATTGATTGCTTTTGTCTGTTACACATGTTGTTCTCGTTGCCGATTTGTGTCCACTTTCTTTTGGTATTTAATCTCTGTGTGGAGTTCCTAGATCCTCCCCCCCCCCCACGGTTTGACCCCGGGACCCATATTGCCAAGCGGGGCTTCATGGCCCACATATCTAAGCTGGCTTTATTTGATCTCATCCACATCACTGTCACATTGCCGTGCAGGTGTCATGAAGAGTAAGCGCTACCGCTCGAGGATCCACACGGGGCCTCCACTCATCCACACATGCTGCAGAAATATTTGGTGACGTGTCACCACAACTAAATTAAATCCCACCAATGAGGACATTCATGACTCAATACAAGACTGAGTCAGCTGGATAGAAAATAAAAAGGACGTGGCTAAATGTGAGTTCTTGGGCCGTAGGGACTGTAGTGAGATAATTCATTCTAAGGGAAACATGTTGGAGAAGTAGTTTGAACTCCGAGCAAAAGCATTTCTGTATAAATGCGTTTTGTGTTTGAGTATCCCTCAGAAAGAATGTTTTCTATTAAAAGCAGTTTTTTTCATCGTCTGTTCAGAAGCTCATTTCTA
Organism: Etheostoma cragini; assembly: GCF_013103735.1. NCBI lineage: Eukaryota > Metazoa > Chordata > Actinopteri > Perciformes > Percidae > Etheostoma > Etheostoma cragini. Next base: position 5,107,297 of record NC_048420.1, on the reverse strand, counting down.
AACTGCATCTGTTAATTTACACAAAGCCTTTATTGCTTCAGTGTGGGATTCTCAATGGCAGTTGATCAGCACCAGCACATTGTCTTTTGTACATAACACTCAAGAAACCAGCAAAAAGTAATTGAAGCAAGCTTATGCAACTTCTGCAAAGGCAACACTTATGCTGACTCAGCCTTGTCACTGTGTGACAATTATGAGATAAGGGTTAAACGCAGCCAAACAGTAAAACAATTTGCCAAAGTTGAAAGTCAGCTAACTAAGTATGAGGGCTGTAATGTTACACCAAAGCCAGGGTTTGATTCGTGTCATGATTTCTGACCCACGATTCGATACAATTGGCGGGGGG
>NC_048420.1:5092877-5106941 GCF_013103735.1 Etheostoma cragini | reverse complement strand
ACATACTACAACTTTTTTCCTACCACATGGCAATGTTTTGTCATTGATAACATCCATTTTTGCAACACAGTTATACAACAGATACCTTATTTATTGATATTGATGGATTCAATTATTGATTGATCCAACAACAACAAAATATTCTTTTGTACCTTAATAATATGTTTCCAAAAGATTTTCAGTGGTTCATTAACTAATTGAAATGAGACATAAGAATAATGGTAATAGTAAGAGTAATGGACAATTCCGCTCCCAACCTGTAGAGGGAACAAAGAGGAAAAGTGCTTTGGAGCCTACAGTAAAGGTGCTGGTTGACAAGTAGCTAATGCTAATGCAAATCTTAGTGGGTAACTTTTTATTAAAACATCGTTGAACACGCTCAGTTATCCTTAGTATGATTGTTTTGAGCATGGTTAATAACTCTGGGCTTACCCACAAATTTATCAGTAATATTGACTGTAAAGATAGAAGACTAATCCAACTGTAATTTAGCTAGCTAGCACACCCCTGTCTTCTCCCTCAGTCTCCCGGTGCTGCGAGGCTTCAGTCGGAATGAGAGTTGATAACAGCCCCGGCCCGGGGACACATCCACAGTCAGCCCCCAGCCAGCTAGCAGCCAGCCTAAGTCAGCACTTAACTCTGGTGCTAAAAACGCTAATGGCGTGTTACTGAACCGTCAGGAAATGAACCCAAGCACCTGAGTCTGAACAGCGGCAATTCGTAACGTTACACCTCCAATAGCGTTTTATTTTATATATTGTTACAGCCCTACTACTTATGTAAAGGTATTACACAGGGCTGCCAACTTTTCCCCAAACCTTGGAGTGAGATTTGGGGGGGCCAACCCATATTTTGCCGTGTACAAAGCAATTTCTTTGGGTCTTTATCCTTCAGGGTTTAAATTGCGATTTGTTATATGTGGGGGAATGGGGCCTTCCCTATGGGGGTCTGGGGGTAAGCTCTCCCTGGAAAAAATTTGAAAAATAAACCATTAAATGGCACTTTCTGGAGAGTTTTTTTGCAAAAAAATGTAGAAATCAAGTCTTACATGATATGTGCAAAACTGTAGGGTTAATAGACTTTGTGTTGTTGTAGTATTAACAGGTATTAAGGCATTTAGCATTTACATTATTTACATTATTAACTTCTTATGATATAAGAACTGACCCAGACAATGTGCCAAACATAATGAGCCACATGAAGAGACAGTAGCATATGTCAGCAACAGCTGAGAAGATTTGGGTCTGTGGGTCCAAAGTTAAATTAATGTTGAGGGATTTACTAAGACCACTGAAATTCTAAAGAATGAGAACCACTGAGTTACATAGATTCATATCCTTTAACCTCTGTGCCAAGGCTCAGTAATGTTTGGCCCTCATCCTCTGTGCAGCACTTACTGTATTTACTTTGTTGGGAAAATAAAGACTATTTGTTCATTTTATAAAACATCAAATTATTTATTTACAGTTTCATGTAGATATGCACCGAGGTTAGAGTGGCCCAACGTTGCAGTATAGTATATATAGTATAGTATATATAGTTGTGTATATATAGTATAGTATAGCTCAGATGTAAACATGAACAGAAATCTGATGAAACCATCAGATTTCTGTTCATGTTTACAAGTTTGTGCACATTCAAAATATAACTCCTCCCATCTCTGTTGTCCGAGATTTGGAGAGTTGTAATATGGTCTGCTGTGCATGTTATTGCTCCGCTGATATGGTGGATCTCATGCAGACCGTCTGACAGACACAGAGGCCCATTTGGGTCTTTGGTCTCTGACAAAGTTTAGAGGTGGCTGTACGCTGCTCATTATCGGAGGTCTGCACGGATGCAACGCGTCACTGTCCCCAGCATAGCGGGTCCACTAACATGAACTAAAGTTGCTACATTAGCCGCGCTGCTCACCTCTATCTTTACAGAGAGATTTGACACAAAGCAACGGACGGTCTGTGATACTCAGAGCACATACCTGAAGCCGGGGAAATGCACCTGGGATGGATCGTAAAAAAAATGTTCTCAGTTTGCGACAATTCGAAACTTCCACAGACAGGGAGTGCTCTTGAACCCCCACACAGTCTCTGAAAGCACAACTAGTCGATCACGAGTGGCTCAACAGCTAGATCTATAGATAAACTCATATTTCAGAAATATGACCAACCGGGTTGACACTTCAGCGTGAGAAATCGGGGGTGTGGGGTGTGAGCGTGTGAAACCAGTCAAATGCGTGTGTCTCACGGCCAATGCGTGAGAGTTGGCAGCCCTGTATTACATGTTAACAAAAGGTAACTTACCTTAGCAAATGTTAGCTGCTTGTTAGCTGGACAATAGTAAAGTTCCAACCCCCAACCTAGCTGAGTTTTAGAGGAACACACTGCAGTGAAAGGCAATGTTGACAGGCTATCTCAGTGATTGTAGTAGTACACTCGGATTTTAACCAGAAATAAGAGGAAACGTTACAACATCTACATCCACTCCATCAGTTAAGCTACTGTGACACTCTCCGTGACTGTAGTTGACTAAAACAAAAATCTCATCCCCCCTCCTGTGGAGTGAAATTGCTATTACTACACCATCTGCCACAGTACACTCGCACTGTGGCAGTGACCCTGTGACCAACAATTATGTTATATTAGTACCATACTAGAATAAGTTGGTGTGTAACAACACCAAGAGTGTATTGCAGTGAGCAAAGGTGTGTTTTCTTTTAAATTCACCTTTTCGACTGTAAGATAAAGAACTTCTTCTTTTGAAAGTGACAATGTCTTGCTTCAAGTGATGATGTTTCAGTTGAAGGTTACCAACCTTACTTGTTTACAATAATTGTGCCTATTCTGATTAGCTTCTCTGATGCTGAACCTCTTGAGTATATATTAAGAAAGGCAACAGCTGTATGTTAGGGAGAGCTGTAATACATCACTACATGACATTAGCTTAAATTGGCAAACATATTCTACTAGCCACCAGAGACCATGAACAAGGGGCACCAAAGTGCTTGTCAGACGGTCAACAGTGTAAACCCCTCAAACATCTGAATCCGAAAATCATTCCACCCACTTCCTGTAGTGACTGGCCAGGGACGAGAAAGAAGACAGGGTTTGAACTTCTCTCTGAAGCTCACTTTCATTATTCATACAAGTACTTCCGACACTTGTATACAGCTGAGTGCAACAGCATGAATGTCTGTCCATAGGCTTGTGCCTTTATTCCCATGTGAAGGGTTATCAAATCTGGCCTCTCTCTACTGCGACAGGCCTAATAAATACTTTTGCCTTCAGACATTTTCACACAACATGCCATGGCGACTAGTTCATTTGAATCATATCCCAGCCTTAAAAATGACCCTTTGTCACTGTGGCCAACAATTGTGATAACAGTAAATGCTTAAACTAGAAAACTCTGCAGAAATCTTAACATTGTGCCTACTACTTGGTGCACATCCTAATAACAAAACTTAAAATAAAAGTGTTACGTGTCTTAACCCTTCAGAGATACAACTTTTTAAAATCTAAGACCTTTCTGTTTCCCAGAAAAAGCTATGACGTTGCTAGCGCTAAATCAACCAGACTCCATTTAAAAAACAGTACTTTTAGCGTGTATAGAGCCAACAGTGAAGAGTCTCAACTTGTTGCTATGTTTTTTTGGCAATTTTGTGAAAACCATGCGGCAAATGTCTCTGAAAAAGCTTACACCAGCCCCTATCATTACACACGTTTTGATATATTTTGTGTGCACGTGTTGGCAGACCTCCGTGACTAGTAGTGGGATAAAAAAAGGCAGAATCATAATAATAAGTATGAGAAACAAGTAATTGCACCGATTGCTGCTATTGCAGGACATCAGCCCACTTAACAAGTCTATGGACATGTTCAGATATTAACATTAAGCTACTGGTCATATCGGAATAAGTAGGGGGGTAACCGCAACACCAGAGTGTATTGAATTGAGCCAAGGTGTGTTTTGTTTCTTTTTCATTTTTAAGATAAAGAACTTCTTTTAAAAGTGACAATGTATTGCTCCAAGCGATGATGTTTCAGTTGAATGTTACTAACTTTACTTGTTTACAATAACTGTGCCTACTCGGATTAGCTTCTGTGATGCTGAACATCTTGAGGAGGAGATATTAAGAATCGGCTCCCATGTTCAATTTCCTTATCAAAACCAAACCAGATTGCAAAAACAATGGCAAAAATAAATAAATAAAGCACTGAGCTAAAGAACCTTAATAATGAGACACAGAACCTGTAGGGGTTATTGATGGTTGTTGCTTCCCACCTGCTTTGTACCCACAGTCATGGGTCTATGTATTGACAGTAGGTTTGTGGCCTGCAAAAAAACTTCTTTTCTCTCCAGCAGCTCTGGTGTCTGAGCCCAGTGGCTGAAACGAGGCAATGAATTTATCACAAGTGGGCAATGCAATTACCTTGGGAGTGGCCACATGACAGAAATCAATATGACACAAAGCACTCAGGCATTGACTCTTATCCATGAGAAAGTGTGCTGGTGTCTTTCCATAGAAAGGAGTGGATTATTGGACTTTGTGAGCCTCCTACTTTTTTGATTTACTTTGGGTCCCGGCAACATTAGAAAAGAGCCATTGTTTTACAAGAGGTGGAAGAAATGAATGGATTGCTGAAGTCGCACCTATGGAGAAAGCCAAGTCAGAGTGGCTGCCTTTATTAGATAATCTGGACACAACTCATTCACAGCTGGGATGTAAAGGAAAGGGAAGGGGAGTGAAGACTACAGCTCTCACCTGGTGCCTTTTTATGTGACTGAAGGCATGTGTCTTTCTATTTCCAGCAGGGGGCCCCAGTGAACTGGCTACAACCCTGGAAAAGAGTATATTTCAGTAGGTCTGTGTCCTCACCTCTGTGGAACAAACTCAAGCTTTGTAGTGTCTGACCCGGTCAAAAACCCTATTGGTACATAGCTACGAAAATTCCACTAGAAAAACAAACAGCTTGTAGACCACTGCAAGTCCAATAAAATAAGTATATGACGAGGTAATCAATTATGATATAAGGCACCCATGTGGCTTTGTGGCTCCTGTTCCGTGTGTAATGATTAAATATGTTGTAGGAGGCAACAAAGTGCAGATAAAAGCGGATAAGAGAGAAACCAGTTAAGGAAGGGAGAGGGAAGAGTGTGTACCTCATGAAGCATTGGAGCAAACCCACACTGTGGCGGAATCAGTGGGATAAAGAGACTTGAGAAGAAGCTGGGGAGTAATAGATTTTAGCTGCTCGGCCATACTTCCCACACAGCCCCAGTCCCAGCTATTGTGTTTTCTGTTTTAATAGGAGACAAAAAGGGTGAAGTCAGCGAAAACAAAATGCCGCCATTAAATCATCTCCCTGGATCCGGTGTCAGAGCAGTAATGGGAAACGCACTCATCATCGGAAAGGTTACTGCTTTCCAGAAGCCTCCCTGCTAGCTTTTCTCTCTTTGCCCCTCCCCTTCCTGAGCCTCCTGGCCCGAGTCTCATCCCCTAACCAGAAACCAGCTGTAGCCAAACTGATCTCTAGTGTGTCGGTTGCTGTTCGGTCCCCAAAGACGGCAGGGTCGAGGATGAGGGATTGGGGCATCTACAGTTCACCACGGTAAGCTGGTTCCATCTCATGGAGATGCCACGTTGAAACCAAAATGTCTCTGTCTGTCTTCTCCCACAATTGTTTAAAGAACAAAGTCTGCCAAACTAAATGCAGACAAAGTGCTTTTTTGTTTGTAATACGTGGCTACATTTTAGGTTAACTGCGGACAGCAGTATCCTCTGGCAAAAACTGGCCAAATGCATAATATCTCATGAACTAGATCCACTTACTGGCTGAAAGCTCCAAAATAAATTCCAGTGAGTGGACTTTGTGCTTAGAATGTTTTGTCAAAGGACATTTCCAAGGTCTGCAATGAACCCTAAAAGGGACAGTTCACCCCCATAGGTTAAAATACATATGTTATCATTGAAGGAAGCATACTCATGCACGTCTTCCTTGTGATCCGACATTTCTAGCTTGCAGAGATCAGCACAACAAGCTGAGTGCCAACTAGTTTTCATTCATACTGGAGAGAAGGCAGACATCTCTATGGTCTATAACACCGGGAAACTCAAGCAAAAACAACCTAGATTCATGAATAACACTACAGGAAACATATGTATTTTTGATTTTGGGGTGAACTGTACCTTTAAAGCTCATGTATTATGATGTGGATGATCCGTAACCCCCCACCTTTGCTCTACTGCTAAATCAAGCTCCTTCAATAATTTCTATATACTGTAATGTTGTATATTTTAATTCTCAAATATAAATTTCAGTGTTGGCCTCAACACTCTAGTGTTGGTCAGGCTCTGATCAACACCTAAGTGCATGCTTAAATTAAATTTGCTGAGCACAGTCATGCTCTCCAGAGGATGAACCATTGACATGACACTCTTGTCTAGCACCCATCTAGACACAGATATCTTATCTACTAATGGTGTTTTTCCATTTCATGGTACCTGTTCGACTCAACTCGCCTTTATTGGTTTGGCTTTCTCCATTGCAAGAAAGAAGCCGTGGTACCTGCCAACAGGTACTTTGTTTTTTTTTTAGAACCACCTCAGTTGAGGCTCCAAGCGAGCTGAGGCGATACCAAAAGGTGACGTGAAAACCTGCAGATTACTGACTGGTTGGAGAGAATTGTCCCTAATCCCGCGTCATCTTTGCTAGAGATAGACGAGGGGGGGGGGGGGTCCTGAACAAACCCTGCATTTTAAAATAGTTTAGCCAGCGTTTTTTTGTTGCTGCCTCCAGCTTCTTTCGAAACAAACGTTCTGTCGTGTGTGTGTGTGTTTGTGTGTGTCTTGGTCATTGCAGTTTCCTACGGCGGTGCTATGAAGACCAGCCACGCTCACCTTACGCTGTAGCAGTGGTAAGCACCATAAGTGTCTACTAAGAATATTCATGCTCCGAGGGCAATGTTTGTCTTGAATTTTATGAAATAAATTTCTAAATAAATGCGACTTATGTATGTGTTTTTTTCCCTCTTCATAACACATTTTTTGACTGATGCAACTTATACTTCGGAGTGATTTATAATCCAGAAAATATAGTAGTTGCTTCCGCTAGCAATGCTAGAGTTTGCTAACAGCTAGCTTTTTTGGGAACAGACCATTCCTGGGAACAAAAGCACTCATTCTGCAAGTTACATGGCTCAGGTTTTTTTTTTTTTTTTTTTTTTTTGGCTCATCTTTGAGTTTCAGGAAAAATTCAAAAAACTTTAGAAATTTGACAACACAATCGCAGCATTTAGCAAACGCGCGGCAAATACATACAACACAACCAAGTACACAAACACACTGCACATAGAGAAGCAATGCAAAAAGAGAAGCACACATTCCCTGAAAAGAAATGCAAATTAGGTTGGCAAACCATGTCGTTAGCCGTCACTTAGCGCTCTCCCTAGAGGTCTGGAGAACTTCCGTTGTGTAAATTAGATGCAGCCTTTTTTTGTTGCATTTGTTTTCAGGGATTGTGTGCACCGCACAGCATGCCAGTTGGTGGTGTGGGGTCCCCTTTCAATACACCACGCAGTAATATGTCCTGTAAATCTCAAGAGCTCGCACTGGACAGTAATACACCAACACCGCCAAGTGTGAAGGCCGTCAGATGATTGGTTGTCGAGAAAATTGAAGGACTGACGGACACACAGAGACGCCTTTCAGTTTAGTTAGATGCTTAGTTATGAAATGACAAAAAGTAAAGGAGATCAGATATACGCAATCAGCAGCTGCAATACTTTAACAGTTACAGTTTTCATGGTTTTTAAGAGAAAGAAAGTCCATGTTGATCAAACCTTGTCAGTGAGAGAATCCCGCAGATCAGTTCTAGACTGTACTGTATGTTGGCTGAGAAGCACAGTCTTGTCTGAGCCACCCCGCCCAACAAGAAGGCCACTTCCCAGGTGATAAATCACAAATGACAGAGGGCATTACACGCACAAACGGACTGCCGCAGTCGCACCTTTCGAACAATTAATTAGCTGGCTGACACTCATTTATCACTGCGGCAATAAGGTGAAAAAGTCAAGAGTTTATTAAAGCTCCGCTTAATTTTCAAGAGCTATAGGCCAGAGGCTGAGACACTTCACATACACAACAGCAGCGACATTCACATTCTTACTTCATACAGAATCACAGTAACACAGTACATCATCAGAAATATTCCCTTAAAAGCATGGGTGTAAACAAACGTGGACAAATGTTTGGCAGATAAAAGAAAGCATGGTAGTCACTTTAGGACTACATCACAAATCAGAGTTCAACTCTGTTCACAACACAAGCTCAGGATATATAATCAAGTATGTAGGCACAAAAATGTACATTTGGCCTCTTCAATAAATACTGTACATATTGTCACACTACGTAGCTACCTGGCATTCAAATTCTACAAGACCACATCACTTGTTTTCAGTTTTAAAATTACTGTACAGAGCTGGATAAATAGATACAGCCATGCATTGTAGAACTGACATGCAGTCTTTGAGACTGCCTGAGTGTTAGTGATAGGAAAGGACGGGTCAGGAGTCAGCAAGTCATTCTGCACCGAGGTCCAGTCTCTAAAGACAAACCCAGTGTGGTGGTGTATCTGGACACAATCGCCTAGAGAAGCAGAAAGCGGTGAACTGCATGGGTTTGACTGCTCCCAATAGCATGCATATAGAGCCCTGTACACGCAACAGAGTGACATGAGGGCAGAATGTGACACTTGTCAGGAGCCCTGACAGAGCAGCAAGCAGCTGTTGTTTTGATAGCATTGACTGTAGGCCCCCAGGGACACGGAGACACCGCTGGGCTTCTTTCTGAGGACGTGTCAGTTCAACTGTCACTTTAAGATATGGAGACAGAGGAAGACTTCTAAATGCTTAAAGACACTTAGGACATTTGGACTATTATTTAAGTGCTATAACCACTAACTACACTAGTTTGTTTCTACGACAGACGCTTTATAGTAGCAGTCATATTCTGCTACACTGCATACACCAGAATCAGTTGGCCTTTTTAATACACAACACTGAGTTTTCTTAATGCTTCTGCTCCTCTATTTACTTAGAACACACAACACAACACTCAACTCTGAAAAAGCCTGGGGTCAAATGTGTAATTAACAAAGTCCACACTGAAATGCTCAGGGTGATTGGGTGGCAGATGGCTCAATCAATAATACTGATTGGTACTGATGAGAGGTTGTGTGGGGAGGTCACCAGCCTAGTAACAAATAATAAATAAGTAGTTGATCTAAAATAATTCCCATTAGGTCTGGGCAATGTATCAATAATATATCAACTTTGACATATGAGACTCAATATTGTCTTAACTTTTGGATGTTGTAACATCGTGTTTTGAAGTGTTGTCTTTTCCTGGTTTGCAGTAAAGTGATGTCCTTTTCTGAATTCACCAGACTGTTCTAGTTGTTGCCCACTAAGTCATTGTATCCAACTCATTGATAATCATTTATCTAAAATCTTATTGGGCATCAAAAGTAAACCCTATTGCGACATTGAGGCATTTGGTAAAAAATATTAGGATATTTGTTTTTTTTCCTCTCCATATTGCCCAGCTCTAATTCCCAAACATTCACGTTGTATGCGGGGAACACCTAGATAGAGAGGAATTGTTCTGGATAGCGTCCAAAGTCAGAAGACGTACAAATCCACTGAGCGCAGCAGGTTTTCTGCCTTTTCTACCAATTCCACTTGTTCCACCCATTTCCTACAGACAGAGTGCTCAGCTGCCAATGCGAGCAATCCAGAAGCTTGTCCGCTTTGGATGGCCTCGTTACTCTCAACCGCCAGTCTATAACATAATCTTCAAATGGGCACTTGGGCTTTCTTTTTCTTTCTTTTCTTTTTTTTTAGAAAGCTGCTTCATGGAAAACAACGCATCTTCAGTGGTCCCCATGTTTCATTAGTGGGTATACGGTTATTATCAAAAAACAAAAAAATTCTGCCTTTCTGCTCGTCCTATCAAAAATCCCTCACTATCTAACACTCTATTCTAAAGGAAATACATAAAAGACGCCATTTCAAGGGATCTTAGAAGACAAGAGGACTTAATGTCTTACAAATTAAATTCAGGACAGTCCCATCCAACAGTTAGCGCGATGGTAAACGCTTCAATCATTCTCTACTTATTTTTGTTTAATGCTACTTAACTAGCAAAAGACAGGTGTTGTGTGAATTGCCAAATGGGAAAAATGGTTTAATACATGAATTGAATAAATACACAACTTTTTCTTACTTGGTCAAAACATTTTAGATGCAGATTATTGCATAGAAGCAACTTGTACCACAATTGGTCACAAAAAGAATCAACCGAGTTACTCGTAGTGTGTAAAAAGCAGTCAAATATTAACCAAACAGTTACTGACTCCATGTTTTGGATTCAGACAGTTCGGCTCAATTTTCGTTGGACAGTTGTTGGTCCAGTTTGGATCAGAGGTGGTGGCAGGGGGAGGGGGGGGCTGACGGTCTCACTCTTCGGCCTGACTCGAGCGCCATTCTTCAAACGCTTCAATTTGCCTCTCTCTGTCTCTAAGCCAACGGTCATCTGTCCCGAGTTTTTATGGGAGGTGAGGTGGCTGCCCCGGCTCTCACAACCTGTGCAATGCAAAGATAGAAAGAGTCAGGGCAGCACACCCCACACCCCGACCAGCAACCCTTACAACTCAAACGCTGCCTCAAGAGCATGACAGAGAAAACACAAACTCTTTGGTGTTCAAGTGTTGACCTTTATCCTTATCTACTTCCGTGACAGTGCTTTTGCTATTTGTCATTTTAAAAAAGCAGCACAATAAAAGATGTCTTTGCATACATGTCAATTTAAGAATTCATTTTCTTCTGCTTCTACTTTGACATTTGTTTCTATCACTGTTAAGGGGTAAAAAAAAAAGCCACTCAATGGAACACATTCACTGCACGTTTAAACTTTAAAATGCCAAGTAAGGGAGGGATGTAGAGCTGCAACCATTGTTTTTATCAATTGATTTTTTTGTTTGGCAGATAAAATATCAGAAAACCGTGGACATCTTCCCCGTGCCCAAAGTGACATCTTCATAAAATGTTTGGAAATTTTGCTTGGAAAAAAACTTAAGTGATTATAAAATATATTAATAAACTATAATTATATAATAGAATAAAAAATCATTTTTGTTGATTGACTAACAGTTTAAACTGTGGAGGTATTATGTCCTTTAAATTGCTGAAAGTGCTGAGTTTCTCTCAGAAATTTAAAAAGAAAAACACAAAGCACAGTAGTGTTGGAAGGAAGCAGTGAGGAGGGTTGTATTTCTTTGAAAAAGTAAAAACTAGCACCATAGTAGTTAGTATGGCAAGACTCCGCTGTTTTAGGAATTAAAAATTAGTTCTGTAGAATATACATTCCTCTGAATTTATTGTAACAACAGGCAAACATGGAGGAAGTGTTGAGTTTGTATCAATGGCAAATTCAAGCCGGAGCTGATCAGAAATGAGGGCGATGATAGCAAAATGTTAAAATAGGCTTTATCACCAAGACAAAAATTTGAATAAATGCCTGTCTTTAATACAAACTTGTTACACATAAAAGCTTCCTGCCATGTCCAATTCCCAAAAAAGTTTAGTTATGGTTCAACATAACAGATCAAAAATTCATACACTGGTTCAAGTAACAGTGAGCCAATCACAGACAATTTGAGATACATGAAAGGGAATTGTGGTCACATGAAAATGTTCTAACAAGGTGCCTGCTGTGATCTAGTTCTTTTCTTACAGAATCCAAAGTCAAAGAAAAATTCTGGTTATTAGATGCCTGACACCTGAAATCCCAAGAAAGAAGCAGAATAAATTGTGCTATTCATTACGTCTTAATAAACTGTGCAAATGTATGTGGCAGGTCAATACAGGGGGCCTATGAAGAGGATACCCTCAGTCCCCTCATTCTGCAGAGAGCAGGCGGCCAGAGCCTAATGAAGACTGAACTTTAATCATCAGGGAGAATATGGCTGCCTCATGAGACCCCCCCGACACACACACAAGAGTATGTTTGATAACCCCAACCCTGGTTTCCTCTCTGAAACACACACACACACACACACACACCCTCCCTCCCTCCTTCCCTTCCTCCCTCACCTCACAAGGTTTTCGTTGTCGCCCGGCCCTTTGCAGGTTGTACACTCAGTCCTTGTGTCTTCACCTTTGGGTTTTTTCTGCATTGCAGAGTGGCGTTGTCGGCGTTCCCGTGGCAGTGGTTCCTATGGAAACACGGCTGATTAGAATCGCAAGCTGTATGGACACTTAGTGCTTGGGGTGTAAAAAAGGAATGAAACGTTAAACTGAGGAGAGATGGGGAATACACCAGAACATTTCCCAAAGCCAATTCATTAAAAAGTGACGGTTAGGATTAACCTGATGTGGATTTCTTAAAGACAATATTTCTGAAAATTTCTTATGTTTCTGTGATTATAGCAATTGTTTTTGATGGTGTTAGTTTGTTTATATATTTTATATACTGTATATATAGTCATAATTAATATTTCATTATGATCAACTGCAATGTTCAATCCCTGCACTGTTCACTTTTGCACCCAGTCTACCATGGTACCTTCTCATGGTCATTGCATTTCTGTGAGTGATTTTTATTTTTGTTAATATGTATGTGTGATATGAGTGTAGATGTGTTTGTTGTGTTATGGTTGTCTAAGCTACTGCATGCCTACAATTTCCTTTGGGATTATTGCAGTAAGTAAGTAAGTAAGTAAGTATGTATGTATCTATCTATCTATCAATCTAGACAATCCGATTCAGAATTACTGACTTCTGTGAAACCATTTTTTATCCTTCAACAAGTGACTTTAATGGAATTTATCCACATCTTTTTCTTACGGGAGAGAGGTGACATCAATCTCACGTCTCTGTGTTCAATACAGTTGAGAAACAGGATGTGTTTAGCATAGCTTAGCATAAAGACTGAAAGCAGGGGGGGAAAGCTAGCTTTAAAATGTCACTCATTAACTACCTTTATCTTGTTTGAACCCACACTCAAACAGATAGATAACAACATTGTTTGTAGTTGTTGTCCAATATTGGTAAATATAAGCAAGCTTATAAAAATATGTTAATCCAAGACCAATAAACCTGGATTACTAATGTGAATGAAGTGAAGGGGTCACAGAACAGCAGCAGTAGTTTTTGGGAGGGGTGAGAAAAATAATCGATTCTTAGATGCATTGCAATTCTCTCTAGAACGATTTCATGCTTAATTCTGATGAGTTAATAATTTATTTTTATTTTTTAATGTGTTGATTTTTATTTAAAAGTTACTGTCTCCAGACATGTACAAATCAGAAAACCGAGTGACTGAAGGAGGACGGGATAATGGACAACAACTTAGAGTTTAGGTCTTGCCTAAACTCAAAAAATGTGCCCATTATCTGTCAAAAAAAGAAAGCACACTAAAATGGCCAAACTAAATTAAAAATAAAGTTGTGTGTATACACATGATCCAATAAGACATACATAAAATAATTAGGCAAAACACATACAGGCTTTTGATCTACTTTATCACATTACATGTGACCACCTCATGTTTTATGTTCTAAGAAGCCAATTCTCCACCTTTAAACATGACTGAGCCTGATATGGAAGATCACTTTGAGAGAAGGTGACGTTCACAAGCATATTTAAAGCTTAAGCAGGGAATGACTACACAATAAAAACCTCAGAAGACAAAACATTTAATTTCCATCTTGAGTGTGACGAATACTGCATTTGTCAACCTCTAAAAAAACTCAGATTAATATGTACATACTGTATTACATGTACATGGAAGCATGGTTGCATCAAGATGCATCGATAATCGATTTAGAATCGAATCGCTGGTCTATGAATCAAATCGTGAGGTGCCCAGAGTTTTTGGTAGCAGAGTTAAGCGACAAACCTCCATTTTATCTTCTCTGTCCTCACAGATAGGAACCCTCTTCCTCTTCTGCCCTCTGGTTCTCTGCAAAACACAAGCATTCAACTTTTAAGCAGTGTTCTAATGCACAA
>NC_048420.1:5085934-5092609 GCF_013103735.1 Etheostoma cragini | reverse complement strand
GGATGCTGGAGGAGCTCAGACAAATATGGGGGGGCGAGGTTGTGGATGGCCTTGAATGCAAAAAGGAGGACTTTGAATTGCATACAGAACTGGACAGGGAGCCAGTGGAGCTCATGGAGGACAGGAGTGATGTGGTGGATGAAGGGGGTTTGAGTTATGATGCGGGCAGCTGAATTCTGGACCAATTAAAGTTTATAGAGGGATTTGTGAGGGAGACAAAAGAGGAAAGAGATGCATTAATCCAGATGGGAAGTGATGTGACTGTGGACAAGGATGGCCGCAGTGTGGGGGGTAAGGGAGGGACGGAGGACAATGATGTTTCGTAGGTGGAAGTAGGCAAACCGGCTAATGTTATTAATATGGGGTTGAAAGGATCTTGTGCTGTCAAGGATGACACCTAGACTCTTAACCTTGGGGAAGGGTGAGATGGAGCAGTTGTTGATAGTGAGAGAAAAACTCTTTTTTGGATCGAGTGGATTTGGTGCCAACAAGGAGAACCTCGGTTTTATTACTGTTTAATTTGATGAAGTTTTGGTTGAACGATGGTTTGGTGGAAAGGTAAAGCTGGGTGTCATCAGCCTAACAGTGAAAGTGAATGTTAAATTTGCGGAAGATAGTGCCGAGGAGAATCAGGTAAATAATGAAGAGTCACACCTGAAGTGAGGGAGGAGGGAATGGATTTACAAGACTTGAGTTGAATGAAATGGGTGCGGCCAGAGAGGTAAGATGTGAACCAGTCTAAAGGAGTGTGGGGGATGCTGATGGAACATAGCCTATTGAAGAGGGTGGTGTGACAGATGATGTCAAAGGCTGCACTCAAGTCGAGGAGGATGAGGATGGTGAGGAATCCAGAATCAGCCGCCATGAGGAGGTTGTTGGGGATTTTGACGAGTGCTGTTTCAGTGCTATGGAGGGGTCGGAAACCGGACTGGAACTGTTCATACAGGTTATTGTGGGATAAGTGAGAATGGAGTTGAGTTTTTTTCAAGAATTTTGGAGATGAAGGTTATAATGGATATAGGACGAAAGTTGCTGAAGTTGGATGTTTTGGCACCAGTTTTTTTCAAAATAGGGGTAATGGGAGCAGTTTTGAAGGATGTAGGGACAGTTCCAGAGGTGAGAGAGGAGTGGATGATAGAAGAGATGAGCGAGACCAGGGAGGGAAGGCAAGCTTTAACAAGTTGTGTGGGGAGGGGATCAAGTTGACAAGGAGATGGCCTAGATTTCCGGGTGAGTTCTGAGATGGGGGGGAGCTGGAAGGTGGATTAGTGTGTGGATGGGTGGAAGTCGTCTGAGATGCTAAGGTGGGAGATTGGTTGATATTCTTTATATTCCGAAATGTAATAAGGCATGGTATTTTTGAGATGGAGAGACTGAGTTTCACTGTAAATGAGAGGAGAAAGTGCTCAGTTATGGGGAGTTCATCACCCTGTAAGGTCAGAAGGGGTGACACCAAAGCACTAGATTAAGTCCACAATATGTCCTTTAGAGTTTGTGGGAAAAATGGTATGTTGCTGACATCCAAAACTCTCTAAGCAGGAGGTGAAGTCTTTGGTGAGAGGCCATGTGGATATTGTCCATGTGGATATGAAAATCGCCCAGCAGTATTATGTTCGGTGAGAGAGTAGATAAGTGGCTGGGAAAAGCAGCAAAGTCATTAAAAAAATTCACTATTCGGTTTATGGGGGCGGTAGACGGTAGCAATGAGGGTTGGAGCGGGACCAGACAACTTGCAGACAACAGATTCAAAGGAGCTTGAGACAGGCACAGACTTTGGTGAGACTTTCCACTTTTTGCGGTAGATTATCGCAAGACCTCCTCCAGAGCCACGGGGTTGACAGATGTAAACAAATCCACTAGGAGTGGATTCGTTGAGTTGAAAAAAGTAGTTTGGCTGTTGCCATGTCTCGGTTAAACACAGAAAGTCTTGTTTATGATCGGAGATGACGTCCTGGATGAGATGTCCCTTGCCTGTCAGTGAGGGGATGTTGAGAAGAGGTGATGTCATAGTGAGTCTGGTAAGTTAAGAAAATAAATAGTTACTGGCGGCAGCGGCAGCATGTTGTGCCACTCAGCAGCCATTAGTGTCTGATAATTAGACATGCTATGACATAGCTATATAGTCTTGGTTTATGTCAACAAAGAATGTTTTTCCCCAAAACAGGAATATTGTAGTAATCAACATGCTGTATGGAGAAGTAGGCTCATTTTGCCATTAACGTCTATAGAAAACAGACAACCAACGAAGTTGTCTCCTGCTGGAAATTAGATATGAGATTCAAGGCATTTCCGCACTGGCTTCGCTTTTCAGGTTCAAGTTTCATCCATTATTTTTACAGTCTATAAACCTGACTCTTAGCACTACTAGTAACGCTGTGGAACTGCTGAACATGCCAGGCTGAACAATGATGGATCGACGTCTAGCAACGCTACTACACGGCTCTGAAGCGTGCTTTTCCCCTTGCAGAAAACTGAACATAGCATGAAAGGAAATCAAAATCAAACATCCCCTTCTTGTTGCTAGCAAGTGAGTGCTAGAACTGCTGAGGAGGGGTTAAAAGGAGAAGAAAAATTGACAACATATTCAAACAGATTGTGAAAACAATCCCATCTGTCGCTTTTGGCTCACCACCACTCGCCAGATGGAGCACTTATCATTAAGAATGCTAACTGCAAGAACACTGCCAATTGGCTCCTATAGACCTTAACTCTTTCTCCTGCAAATGCACTACCAAACAGAATGCCTCACATTATTCAGTTATTTCTGCATTAGGGTAGTGTCTGTAAAGTAAACTATAGGGCAAGGGAGAGCAGGGTGCAGTTCAGTAGCTGGTTCAGCTAAAAGAAAGAAAAACGCTCGGCAACACAGCACAGCTAATCTCAGGCTCTGCTCAGGTGAGGAAATTAAAACTGCAGGCAGTTTATAAGTCCCAGGCAAAATCAATCTTTTAATTAAGTACATCAGTGCATCTTTAACAAGCATGAATTATTTCACACAGGATTAGAGAAATTAACAGAGCGTAGGAAGTGGTGGTAACTAGATATATTAACTTAATTCTCATAATTTCCAACTGATTAATGGCATATGGTCATATTGGGGGTTTTAATGTTAGCACAGTGGTGTTAGCAGGCAGCAGTAAATCATGTCCCATTAGGAGGAGAATTTTATTGCCACCTTCAGTTAACCTCTTGAACCCTGAATTCTCATTTAAACCTCCCCATAATAATCATTGAATCAAATGAATGCAGAGCATTTTTCCACATATTCTCCTTTATCAACATTGAACTAGTGGAAGTTATTTGGATTTTTCAAGAATGAAATATGTATGTCAAGGTGAAAAACTAAGATGATCAGTAGTTACTGAATGTAATAGTAACTTCCGTTCTATGAGTAAAAGCGAATGAGACGGAAGCTGCTCTTATATATGAGCTCTCTCTTTCTCTCAGTCTGTTATTGCTGAAGACAACTGAAGAAGCATAGCACAGGCCTGTTTTTATTTAGTAAAGGCTTTTTTTTTTGATACAATTTTATTACTTTTGTTGCAGCTGTACATTTTCAAGCAGGGAAGGAAACTGGTAATATCTCACGAGGGGCCTTTGATTATACATTTAGTCATTTTTGGAGAAAATATGAGATATGGGTTATCGCCATTAAGCCAAAAAATACCAGGATATGATTTTAGTTCATATTGCCCAGCCTTTTCATGCCAGAGATATCGCAATCATTTATAAGCACAACTTGCACTGATCACAGCAGTGTGTGTGACGTCTGAGTGTTATGCCCCGAGAAGAAATGAGACTTAAAGTTTAACAGTTAACTGGGTGTGAAGTGTCCAATACATTCAAAGTGGTAAAATAATCTGATCATTTATAAATTTAATAAATAAATTATGATATAAATTTGGAAAGAGTAAATGAAAATGGTGTTAATTATCAAGAAAGCACTAATAAATCATTATCTATTAAAACTGATGTTGCAGCCAACTATTCTAAAAACGGCTTGTCAAGACCAGTGTCCCAGAGCTTTACCCAGCATGCAATTGGGTGAGACACAACATACACCCTAGACAAATTGATATATCACATTTGGACCCACAGCCATCTGTAACCTTAATGGTAAGACCCTGTCTGCAAACAACCTTACAGTATGTGTCCTTACGCTGTATCATGCAAATCTTAGAGACATTATCATTTCCAGAATGATCTGCTTGTGCTTCAACTTACTATTACCCAAAAACATCTTCACTTAAGATTTGCATTGATTATTAAAATCATGGGGAGGAGAATAAGGGATGGAGCAGTAAGAACCTGCTGGCAGTGAAAAATGGCCAGTTTAAAACTGATCCATGAAGGAATTAGACACAACCCTGGCTGTGTTTCTCCACAAGCCACACACCGAAGAACTAATGTGTGTTAATGAGTTTTCCTTGCATGAATCAGACTGTGTGCTATAAAGCATTCATTTTACAGCTGCGACATTACCTACATGCCCAAAAAAAAAAATTCAGCTCACAGGTTAGCTCTAAAAGTTTTCCTCCAGTAGGCGGTATATCCACTGTAGCCCATGAATAAGAGCCACAAGACTCCAGCTTCATCAAGGTGGCAGTGGGACGTGTCGTAAATGTACACACAAACTCCTAGCTAACAGTCAAACTCCACAACATACACAGAGTGAGAGACACAGAACAATAGAAACACACACAGAGACACACAGAGAGACACACACACACACACACACACACACACACACACACACACACACAGGCCAGCGGGAGGTTGATTAGCCAGTCCTGACAAATTGAAACGTGGCTTTAGAGAAGTGCCAGTGTTTGGGTGCCCTGGTAAAAGCATTAAAAATGCAAAGCAGGCCCCTTTTAGCGTCTGCCATTGCACGCCTTGCATTTGAAGATAAATGCTGCACTGAAGTGCCTCGCCCGAGTGGCTGTTGCTGCAAGAAAAATCAGAAAGCTGCTTAATCCCTGAGAGCTCCAGCAGGGTCCTCAGCAAATGTCTGGGCCCAGGGTTTCCAAACCTGAACAGAAAAACACATTAACCCAGACTGCCACCGTGCTCCAACACTCCACTATTTCCCCCTCTAAGAAAGATTGCAGAGAGTGGACAAGTGGCTCCTTTTCTTTGTTCATTTCTCTATTTGTAACAGACACTGGAGTCAGGCGCAGGTTCGGTGGAACTGACTGCTGTGGGCCTCCACAGTCACAAGAGGAAAGTTCCTTCAAGTCCCAGGTGAGTAGCACTGGGTCACATATTGACAGTGGAAAAACAAAAGGAAAGAGAAAGTAACCCCCCAGCTGCCCTCCTCCCCACCAAGCTGTCAGATATCAATCTGTAGTGTTTCTTAAGGGAGCGGGGAGGCTGCTCTGTATCGCAGGATCAGAGCATGGTCTGTACAGATAAGTAGGATCCAGTGAGGGGTCTGTTCCCTCTCACAGCTGACACAAAATGTTACACTACAAGCCGACACAGTCCACATGCTGTCGCTCTGTTATGGCCAAAGAAAAAAGTGGTGGCAAAAACAGCTAGAGAAGGTTTATGGCAACAGACACAAACCTGACAACGTTGTAGCGTACACAGCGTAGAAACTGTCCAACTTCTGTCACTGAACATTAAGGCTCCTATATTATGTTCATTTTAAATTATATCTTGAGGTTTAGCCCAATCTTGAAGACATTCCGGGAAAAACATTTTAAAAAAGGGGGAAAAAAAGCCTCTTGTATTTAAAGTGCACATATAATGCTTTTTTCCCCTTTCCTTTATTGTGTTATATATCTTTTTTTGTGTGCATGTTACAGGTTTACAAATTGAAAAAGTCCAAAGTCAAAGGGACTTACCATCTCCAACAGTAAACACTGTTCACAAACTGCTCCAAACAGCTCAGTTGTAGCCTTTACTGACTAACGTGTGCATATAACTTGTGTCACTTTGTAACACACGTTATAAAGCTCTCCTAGCTGCTAGCGTGGCACTCCTGCATGCTCTGCAACTAGCAGTAGTTACTGAGCATGTGCGACTCCCAACAAAGGTGGAACAGAAGTGCAATGCCTCACTCTTTAGCTAAAACAGAGAGCTCAACACACAGGGTGAAAAGAGGAGTTGCAGTGTTGCAGTTCAACACAAAGATGTTGTTTTCTGAAAATTAAACCATATAAACCTATTCTGGTACAACCTCTAAATACAATTATGAACCTGAAAATGAGCATAATATGAACCCTATAATGTTGGCTTATTAATCTTATTACTTGGTAAAATACCAACAAAACTCAGTTTAAGAATCATTTACTGAAATGTTGAACAATATCTGCTAAATTATGAAAATTAAGATAATAAGCAAGACAAACACTACTGTGGTCAAATACAACAGAAGTAAACCCGGAGGCTTAGAAAGGTTTTTTGGGAATGTGCCACAGAGCAACTTTTATAGGATTGAAGGGGGCTCTGCCATTAACGTTGCATCCAGGTCCTATAATATAGCCATGGGGCATTCACATGTGCACATCATTAGGTCTAAATTGTTGTTATTTTCATTTCCTCTAGAAGGCGCACGTTGCCACATGTACTGGTCTGACAATGACGGAGCAGCTCCCCCCTGGTGTAAAAGCTACAGCCTGCTAACTGTACCATTGAGATTGTTTCAATACTCCTTATTAGTTGTATTAC
>NC_048420.1:5081206-5085834 GCF_013103735.1 Etheostoma cragini | reverse complement strand
AACTGCTCCATATCAGCAGCAGAGACACTTCCTCATGGTCTGATGCAGGCAGACCAGACCAGACCAGTCCAGTCGAGGTTGAGGAGATAGCAGCCCCTTGTGCTTTGGTCACCCTGTCCCTCCCATCTATCAGTCCTCCCCGCGGGGATGCTCCCTCAGCGCTGTAGGCAGAGCGAGTTAGCCCAGATTAGAGCTTCCTCAGGGAAAACCTTGTCTGTTTAGTGACAGACTGGGTCCCTACGAGATAAGTTTTCTAATTAACCTGCGTGGCAGCAATGTACCTGAGATACAGGGGAGAGAAAACTGGTTGTCTGGTGCTGCTTTTCACCTAAAACATGCAACAGGTTCCCTTCGCTTTTGCTCACAACTCTGCTGGGAGGGAACTCTGCTTTGGCAAGTACTTTATTTGGACAGTCTAAACTCTCAGCCAAAACAAAGCAGGTGTTCAGTTAAGTGTCACTTGTTGGTAACCCTAAAGTGTGATTTATGCTTCTGCGTTTAATCTACTCCGTGGCCAAGTATGCATGTATGTATGGATGGATGTATGGATGGATGTATGTAGAGACACGGGTCCTACGCCGTAGCCTGACTTGCACCTCTTAAAAAATGTCAAAATGTCTAAGTCTGTTAGTAAGTAAGAGGTGGATGGATTATCTTGGCAAAGGAGAAGTGTTCACTAACACACAGATTTACACTTTTATGAAACATATTTTGTTTTGTATAAATAGAAAAAGTCTTAGGTCTTTGTATATCTTTATACATACATACATACATACATACATACATACATACATACATACATACATACATACAGATTTTCCCCCAATCCTAGTCCTTTTGATATTGGGTATCTGATCGCAATCTGATCTGATATTCACCTAAATGTGGAGAAATATATTTGACACATTAAAATCACCAGCTGTTCTAACTTCTGTCAACCTCATTTTGCAGGAGCTGTTAATCCATGAATACTGGAGGTCCTGATTATAGAGCTAATAAATTTAAATTGTTGACATGATATGCATAACTGTTTACCAGGGAGTTTGGAACTGCTGATGTTTGTGGGACAGGATCAGCCAGTGAGAAGCAGGACTACTTCCCACGCATTGACTGTGAGACTCAGTCATTTGGCGCTTTTCACCCGCTCCAATGCCACATGTCCATTTTCTCACGCAATGAAAACAGGCCGGGGGAATGTATATTAATTTTCAACCTGTTGTGTATTCAGAGATGCTTTTCTCCATACCTCAGTTGTAACGAGTGCTTATTTGAGCAACTGTTCCCTTTTTAATGAGCCGTTCTAGCTAGAAGATTTAGCAATTGCAAATATTAGGATTGTATTCCCTTTTTCTAACAGTCGGAAAGATCCACGAAGTTTTGATTAGAACTGTTACCTAAAGAAAGAATCAATTTGTCTGAAAACTGTGAGGTTAGGGTAAGGGCCATCAGTTAGGGACATGGTGTCTGTTGCTGCTCATAGCTGTAACACAAAAACATTTCTGCACTTCCCTTTTTTTTTGGCAGAAACTAAACACCCCAGCTGTTCTGAAAGCCCCAAAAGAAAGGAAGCCCAGCAAGAAGGAGGGAGGAACCGCAGGGAAGTCATCCAGCCTGCCAGCAATACTCTACAGGTAAATACAAAGTGTCCCGAGAGATTCTAAGGAAACATTGGGAGGATTAAGGACAACGGTGAAATGATAAAGTAATGCTAGTAAAATCAGGGGGCACTTGTTTTAAATATTAAATTGCAGGGGCAGAGACGTGTGTTCTACTGCAGATGTCCATCAATGTTTTGTTAGACCATTTCAGGTTTGAGTGTGTGAGGTTACATCTGTATTATCCCTATTTATATGGTAAAACACAAATATAGAAGGTTTATCTGTCACACAATTTCTCAGACAAAGCTTTTTTGGGTTAAATAACCAGCCTTTTCTCACACATAATTTCATGTTTTCCTGCAGTTGCGGCATCTGTAAAAAGAACCAGGACCAACATCTGCTGGTGCTGTGTGACACCTGCAAGCTCTATTACCACCTGGGGTGCCTGGAGCCACCACTAACACGCATGCCCAAGAAGACCAAGAACAGCTACTGGTGAGAGACATGAAGACATGCGTGGGTTTGGTAGAGCCAGACAGGGGACAAATACTGTCTTAGGACACAGTCAGAAACTATTGGACCAAAAGTGAGCGCTCTAACTTTCAGCCCGACAAGATTGTCTTTGGGGAAAAATAATGGAATTTTTTATTTTTTTACCTCCAGAACCAAGGGCACCAACATAGTTCCACTTTGCAACTCTACATATAGTGGCCCACAAGCTCCACCAATCAAATGGCTCAGTTGTACAATTTTGTCTCTAGTGTCTTTGGACAGCTCTTTGGTCTTGGCCATGTTAGTAGTTGGATTCTTACTGATTGTATGGGGTGGACAGGTGTCTTTATGCAGCTAACGACCTCAAACAGGTGCATCTAATTTAGGATAATAAATGGAGTAGAGGTGGACATTTTGAAGGCAGACTAACAGGTCTTTGAAGGGAATTATAGCTGATAGACAGGTGTTCAAATACTTATTTGCAGCTACATCACACAAATAAAAAGTAAAAAAAATCATAAATTGTGATTTCTGGATTTTTTTTTAAAGATTATGTCTCTCACAGTGGACATGAAATTACGATGACAATTTCAAACCCCCCCCCATGATTTCTAAGTGGGAGAACTTGCAAAATAGCGGGGTGTTCACTATGTGTGTATGTGTGTATAAATATATATGGTCATCGGAAAATTGATCCGATTCGTGGCTCAAAACCGTGATCTGTGAGGTTTTTGATCTGTCAAACCCCAATATGCATAATTTCATAAATTGAGAATTGATACATTTGACAATCCTACTTAATAGTTAAAACATAAAACGTGTTAATTATGTGAAAATGAAGAGGGACTGCATTCCATTATCATTCTCTTTCTGCTAGTACCACATCAGGATCCAGAGTTTGTTTATTCATATTAGTGGTGACATTTGAGACCTGTCTGTGGCAGCAGGATTATCACATGATGGATGCTGAGATGGTGGAAATGTCAATCTCTTCTCTCAACTACTGCAGTTCCTGATCTAGAGAAATTTAGTGCATCTGTTTTTCCACCTATGATAGTTCTAAGATATTCTATATATGCTAGTTTGAAGAAAGGGAGAAAAGCTTTTTCTTTTACAACACAGGACCTGTTTGTGTTCATCCAACACAGTCTGTCTGTGACTGCTGTATTTCATTTGGCATTCATTTTAAGCATGATGCTCTTTTGATTATTGGGTAAAAATTAGAAACCATTTGAATGATAAAAATGTGTGGACGCTGAGTCATAACTAATTACACGCTTGTGAACTTACAAAAACCCACAGAGACTACAGCCTACTGTTCTCTTCTGTACAACAAACAGCAGAGGTTGCTTGTTCTCTGAAACTGTATTCATTCTATTCTAACTTTCACTTAATCCATTAAATTTCAGTTTTATCAAATTGGTGTTGTGTATTGGCGAGGAAGACGGCGCTTGAATTGTTCCTAATGAAGAAGGACGATTTTGCTTTTATTCCCACCGGATACTGCAAGAAATAAACCTACCAGTTTCCTCTGCTGCTAGCTAAGCGTATGGACCTCAGGAATCGTCACCCTGTGTGCTGTTGTGATTGGTCGTAGTGTTATCCAATTGCGTGCAGTGAGATTTTCAAATGCACGCTTGGTGCCGCCCCTCAAGATGGTCGACTTTCATTACTAGATGCCAGACCCTAAATCTTTCAGATTTGGGTCTGGATTTCCAGGCTAAGAATGTCGTGTTTTAAAAAAAATGAAATTTGGGTTGGTAAAAAGGATCAGCACAAATTAATCAGGGGATGTTTTAATTCTATTTAAACATATAAAATGCTATTAACTTGAACTTCCTTATACGGCTCGATCGACACGGTCCACTTGATACCGTTAAATTTTCCGGAACATATTTGAAATATTGCATTGCCAAAAACAACATCAAATAACAACAACCACCCAAAAACTACAAATAATCTCTGGTCAAGTTTCCACATCACTGTTACCAGCAGAGTGGCGCATGGTTTATCTAACATTAGTGCAATAGCAGTAAACACAAAGTACAGCTGAAGCTGATGGGAATGTCATTAGATTGGCAGATTTAGTTTGGAAAAATCAAACATTCTGGCCAGATGGAAGTGGTGGATGATAAGTCAATGGATTTCTGGACATTTCTCACAGAATTGTTAAAGATATAGTGAAGACGAAAGATTTGTTTTGTGATTACAAAATCAATCCAGTTCAGTGAGAGGAGTTCTCTTCCTTCCTTCTCCTTAGGCAATGCTCCGAGTGTGACCAGGCCAGCAGTGACGAGGCCGATATCGCCATGGAGACGCTACCAGATGGTACCAAGAGGTCCAGGAGGCAGATCAAAGGACCAATCAAATTCATCCCACAGGAGATGTCGCCAGAGCCCAAGAAACATCAAGTGAGAGGCACGGTGTGTATCGTCACACGGGGAATTTCAGATTGTAGTTCAGAGGTTCAGGGCTGCACGATACAAGGAAAATATGCGATAAAGTGGCTGAATATTTCAGTAACAATAAAATAATAAA
>NC_048420.1:5070017-5081106 GCF_013103735.1 Etheostoma cragini | reverse complement strand
GTTTTTTACTGGAAACCTACTTTTCGATCTCCTCCTAGACCGTGCGACCAATCTTTTTGAAACTTGGTAAGTATCATCTCTAGACCGACTTGACAAATGTAATAATTAAATAATTTTAATCAGATAAAAGATGCGTAAATTACGCACAAACAAGTTTTGTAGCTAGCTGCCAAACACAAACTTCAGCATATGTTGGCCTATTGAATTGCATCAGAGTAAAACTTGGTACTATTGTTCAACATCTTTGATACTGTATTTCAAATTTGGTGAAGATCGACCATTAGGGGGCACTATAATCAACAGAAGCGTTTCGCTAATAATAATAATTCCAATAATTAAATGGAACATTTGCAAATGCAATTTCTCTGCTGTAGTGATAGCTATCAACAAGAAACTTGTGATTCTTGTTCTTCAAGCTTATCAAAGCCTCTGTACCTCTCTGTATAACTCAATCAATGTTAATGGGAAATTTGCCAAGGCAATGTCCTACAGACATTGAAGCTCACACCTCACAATATTTGCGCCCTGAGTATCACTTTTGGGTACGCCAGGGAGGCTTACCTCGTCATAACTGCTTGCAGTTTTAGTTCTACATGCAATTGTAGTTTATTTGCCATGCTGGAAGCCAGGATCTGCACCAGAGATACTCAAACGTTAGCTTTCTAGTAAGTTAGTTAAAATTGCTTAGGCGAGGAAAAAACAATCGCCAATCATCTCTTCAATGGTGAGTTGCCTTACTATGTCATGGCAGGCGTATTGCTCAGTTCAGTTTAGAGTTTGTAGTTGTTTGTATGAGCGGTTCTCAAGAAAGCTGCAAGCAGCAATACCCATGTACCCAAGCAATTGGCCCAAAGGTGCCTGTAGTGAGATCAAAAATTATGGGACTGACTTAAAATTAGCAGGGAACAGTACCTAAGCTTTTAGACACCCTAACACTTGTGAATCAGGTGAAAATTATTTACTGAGGATAGTTTAACTGCAGCAGAGGACTCCAAGGCCAAGACCTTCAAAGGACAATGCTGAAGCAAATACTGGCAGTGTACACAGCAGGAGGGTTGTTCATTGGTTTTGGCCTCTTGGTCACTCTCAGTGCCCCCAAAGCACCTTCAGTTCTGAACTCTGCCAGATGCTTGGACCCCGGATTTAAGAGATGGGGACTCGCGTTTAAGAATCAGCACTTCAGACTTGACTTGAGAAATTTCCTCTAAAGGACTTCAGACTTGACTTGGACTTAAGATGCAGGATTGTGAACAATCTTTATTTTTTGCAAACGTCTGAAGAGCTCTATGTTATTCCCTTCCCTGCGTAACCTCTGACCTACCTATGTAACCCGTAACGTTTCTGCTGCGCTTGGCCACACGTTATAGAGGACAACAAACATGTTGAACGCTCCGGCAGCTTCTGTGCCGTTCATAAGGCGCTTTGGCTTCAAAAACTTCAACAACAAGGCCCAAACAAAAGAAGTGCTGCATGCTAAATGTGTGGTATCAAGATAAAGGATCCTGGCCCAACCACATCTTATTTTATCCGGCACCTGCAATTGGCCATCTAACACTAGCTTGCTTCTTTCTTTAGCTATGACCTACGGAGGGTAACTGACTGTCGTTTGTTAGAAGTCAAGAAAAGATGAATGCGCATTTGTTTGCCAAACTTGTGGTAGTAAGTTCCCGTAATCATTTACGTCCCGCTGGCTGCACTGCTTTGAATTCCTTTTATATATATATATATATATCTGCAGTGTTCTAAGCAGACTGAATGGAACGCAGCAGGTGATAGAACATTTGTAATAACCACAAGAGATGTGAGACTTCACCTCTATCTCAAAGACTTGAGACTTGACTTGGGCTCTAGCTCAGAGACTTGTGAGCATCTCTGCCGGATATATGCTTGCATCTCTAGTTGGCAATTCTTTTTTTTCTGATTGACACTAAACTGGACTAGACTGTTACACTTATCCCTGTCATTATATCTGCATGCCATTTATGCAGACACGTGTAAAATGTCTTCTAAGTGTTTTCTTGTGAAGTTGCCAAGAGCGCTAAACTTCCAGGAGTATCAGGAACAAAAGCACTGACTTGTGTACTGGAAGAGGGATGAGAGACCCAGTTGGGGACATCAATAATTCTTGCAAATGCCCAGGCAGGATGACAAATAGGAGATGAATATGTGGCAGATAGATGACACAAAAGCATGCGGTGCTGTGACTGATGTTGCTACTTAAATTTTGCGTGTTCATAATTAGGTGATTTATGGTGGTCATTGTAGATTCACTGCCAGACCCCTTCTAGTTCATGTCCATTCTGCTGCCTTGCCAACGCATTAACATCATTTTCCCATTTATCAGCACGGCTCATTCTTTCAACGACCGTACTTTTAATAAGGTTTTATATGGATTAGCTGGTACTTATATACATAAAACTCCAAAGGACTGACTACACTGTCCCAGGCACCCAGGTGGAAATATCAGTTTTCTTGAATGATTTTAGGTAAGGCGTCAGAGATAGCAGCTTCCTCTAAACCTTGATGTCAAGACACTAGTGATTGCTGTGAGTGACTAGAAAATACTGACTAAAGATCTACTCAGGTTTGTATGGACGGGATTAACGTGCAAATTTGCCATGTCAGTTTCATTTTTCGGTTCTATGATAATATTATTCTCATGCGACTCTGCCTCTCTGTGGGGTCACGTTTTTGTTGGGCAAGGTTTTTTGCCTTCTACTCCCCTTCCTGGCTTTTTCTCCTGGCCAAGCATTATGGATGCTGTTTTGGCAATTATGAATTCGTTTTGACAGTATTTTGGCTGCAAATTCAGGAGGCTCGTCTTGCTACACATTATGGAGACCCATTGCAGAAAGATCAAGCTCAAATCCATCAGAAGAGGAAAATCTTGAAGGATGATGAGATAGATGACATGCCGGCTCAAAGAGGCTTGCAGAGCCTTGACTCCATATCCAGGGATAATGTCAGCACATTTTAATAAAAATGTACTTTGTACGTTTCTATGGTAATGCACCGCATGTCATATTCAGTCCCATTCATTTTCTCTATAAGAATTTTGACCCGCCTTAATTTGTAAACCATCCATGGTAGCCTGACTATAAGCGCAGAGGTTGTGAAATGAAAGTATCTGCTACTGTAGAAGCTAGAAGTCTGTATGAAATCAAGAAAAACATGTTCAATTTGCAATCTTATAAAGAAAAACTACACTGCCCACAGTCCTTAACAGTGACGTCTCTGATTGGTGGAACTCGCTGTTACCATGGAAATTTTTAGACAGTGCTGCTGTTCTAGCAAGCAGTTGACCAAACCTGCTGAGAGGCTGAGGGCTTGTGATTGGTGACAAATCTCAATAATATTGGCATTGTGAAATACAAAACATTTTCGAAAAAGGGCATTTAAAATAAATATTTATATCAATAAATAACAAACAACTAAATTATACTTTTAACTATAACATTTCATAATACCTAGTTCTACTTCATGTATATATTTTACTCTATTATCTGATTTATTACTTCCAAAATACGTACCAAACATTTTACAAAAAAACTGTTTTTTTTAAGAAAGCCGTGTTGGG
The DNA here is from genome assembly GCF_013103735.1 of Etheostoma cragini. Classification (NCBI taxonomy): domain Eukaryota; kingdom Metazoa; phylum Chordata; class Actinopteri; order Perciformes; family Percidae; genus Etheostoma; species Etheostoma cragini. The sequence goes on along the minus strand of NC_048420.1, from coordinate 5,077,529 downwards.
CTGACACTGCTGGTTTATCATCATAAAAACCTAAATGCCGCAGGAGAAAATGTCTGTTCCAACAACAAAAACCAAAACGCATATTCATGAAATTACCTATCAGACATAATGGCACATCTTGTCAATTGGTTGCCATAGGAACAAGAAGCTTGAGGCGGCTTTTACTTCCCCACAGTCAGGTCTGACTTTATGGCAAATGACAGGTCAATCAGTTAGTACCAAATGACAAGGTTTTATAAAAAGCAGGGTTGTAACAGACTACAGTCTCAACATACATGAGGGTTGCTACTCATATACTGGATAACTCTCCATCACGAATACTTGCTTCCCTAAAAAAGGAAATCTATAAACAAGAGTGTTTTGTCAACTTTCTTAACAACTAATCTGTGCGTGGAGAGTAGGATGGAGGGTTGGAGGAGACAGAAGAAAGGGGAAGTGGTGTGTGAGCAGCAAGTGGGGAGTGGTACCTCGCCCAGAATTCCCCCCAGCAGAGTCCACATGGCCTGGCCTTCACTCCGCAGCTCTCCATTCACATTCAGCAGCTCTTCCAGGAACTCACAAAGCTGCATGAGGGGAGAGGACACCACACACACACAAAATTAAGCATATATATGTTACATAAATTCCTAATCATTTTACACTGTTAAAAGGTCTAGTAGTACCTACTTCCTTCCCTACCTACCTACCTATCCAATTTTCAAAGATTCTTGTAACCTGCAGTTAGCTAGGATATGTAAGGAAATGGTAAAATGGTATATGTTAAAAGCAGCAAAAATCAGAAACATTAAATAAACATCCAGCCATAAAAACGTTTAGCCCTACGCACTTCGCAACATTTGCTTACGTTAGGACATCGAGCTGATTGGTGTGCGAGTTGGCTACACTATGGCAAGCAAGTTTTTGTTCACTCAGCACAATGTAGTACAATTTAATTGAATACAATGGCTCAAGAAAGTTCTCATATAGAGCACATTACTCTATATTTACAGAAATGTTTAAAATATCCCTTATTTACAAAGGAAAATAGTTTGCCAACGTTGCCAGTGGGCAAAATGTTACATCAGTCCTCAGCATGAGGAGTTTGTCTTTGCCATCTGCACCTCTTTCTGTTAAAAATAAATGAAATGTCTTTGTTTGTTGCAATTTTTTTCTGCTGCACAGAACCATGAGTCTTGAACCAGAACTGTGGCTTCTGTGTAACATTACCCTAATTATTACAAAAGTAGGTGTGATTTCTAAATTGGGATGTCCCTCTGGTTTAGGGTTGGGTACCGAAACCCGGTGCTAATACGGCACCAGTGCCTTAATGACCGTTATCTACTGGACCGGCTCTCTCTGATGCTCTGAAACAGACTGAGGAAACAGAAGCATCGCTGCACATGATGCAAGTTAACACTTCCCTTGACAGCAGGTAGCGTTAGCCTATTATCTATTACACTAGAAATTTACAGAACAACATATATATATGATTCACATTAACATTTTCAAGATTGGCTAGGTTAACAGATGATTTAAACATTGTGATTATTAACAGAACATATGAACATGTTAGACAAATATATATACAGGCAACATTTAAGGTCAGTATTTGAGGGCTAAAATCACAAAATGCCCTCAGACCTCATAGGATTAAGGCCCGTTTTTCTACTAATATCTTTTTTCAACTAACACAAAGAGTGTTGTCCTCGATATGTCGCAGCCTTTTGCAATGTGTTTGCACCAGTTGAAAATGCGATGAAGATTATAAAAAAAAAACAACATCATAACCATACTATAACCCAGCCTTATAAATATTACAATGCCAGCAGTTGTGCCATTTATGTAGCAGGTGAACCTTTTATCATTTTGCAGTGTAAGTGTAAGTTCAACACTTATGATCTCTGTAAGAGTTGCGCCTTGTGCCACAAAGTAAACCTTGTTCTGGGCTCTGCTAACATAAATCAGTCAAAGCCAGACTTGTAATGGCATTCTTCCACTGGCATTTTCTCCAAGGCCAAAGTCATGTAAGAGCAGCTCAAGCAGAGCAATTAGCAACACACACTCCATTAATAACGCTTAACACGCACGGCAGAGGAGTGGACGCAACATTAACTCTTGTGACTTTTACTCTGCCGCTCTATTCCCTTCCTCATGTTGACAGATGGCGCGGCTGCCTCGACAGAGGTCACATGTTTGAGGAGAGATGAGAGATAGGCTCACACAGGATTACGTTTTTTTATCATGTAAAAAAGCACGGTAAAGCCATATCCATAGTGGTGAAACATTGTCGATAAGAAACGGAGGGAACAAATGAGGTAGGGTGGCCTACGGTACAGTATCTCCTGTAAAACTACATTACACTTAACATTCAGATTGGTTGCATTTTGTTTGACATTTCCTGATGTTAAACTCAGAATTTAAGTTATTGTACTGGGCCCAAAAAACATCCAAAACACATTATCTAAAGATATCGCTACTCTAGATGGCATTGCCCTGGCCTCCAGCTCCACCGTGAGGAATCTTAAAGCTATCTTTGATCAGAATACGCTCTTTAATTACCACATAAAACTAACGTCTAAGGACCGCCTGTTTTCACCTGCGCAACATTGCAAAAAGTGGGCCCATCCTGTCTCAAAAAGATGCAGAAAAATGAGTCCATGCATTTGTTACTTTTAGCCTTGACTATTGTAATTTCTTTTTATCAGGTAGTTTCAATAAATGCCTTCAAATTCTCCAGTTGTCCCTAAATGCTGTGATGCATTTACTGACAATAACTAGGAAAGAGATTGTATTTCTCCCATATTAGCTTCTCAGCTCTGGCTCTCTATAACATCCCGGATTGAATTTAAAATCCTTCTGACCTACAAAGCTCTTAATGGTCAGGCACCATCAAATCTTAAAGAGCTCATAGTGCCCTACTAACCCACTAGATTACTGCGTCCACAGAATGTAGAGTTATGTACTAATGAAGAATGGGAACCACAGCCTTCAACTATCAGGCTCCGCTCCTGTGGAACCAGCTTCCAGTTTCAGATCAGGAGGCAGACACCGCCTCCACATTTAAGAGTAAGCTTAAGAAGTTTTCCCAGTCATCAGTGTGTTTACATGCAGTTTAGAAAAAAAACTTTTATATTCTGGTTAAGGCAATACGTTGATTTCTCAAACGGATGTAACCATTCTACCCCGGTTAAAATCTGAGTTCTAATAACCCAGTTAACAGACCTAAAGAACTACTTCAGTAACGGGGTATTTCTGCATGTATACACCTTAATCGGGGTATAATCTGGTTAAGTGTCTCCATATGCATCTAGAGAATACACTGTGCTTTCCTATGTTGTGACAAGTGTGTGTGTGAATGAAAGATGAAGTTGTTAAATTTGGCTAATTTAGTGGCCGTTCTTTGTAACTTATTATGTCAACTGGAAGAAAAAGCAAATTGTGCGTTGACAGAGCGCCATCTATTGTACAGGAAGTAGAGTTACTACTAACCTGGTTACTGCTAAGCATGTAAACACACTAACTTCCCCTCTCCTCCCCTCTCTCTCTCCATCTGTATGCATCCATGTCTCAATACTAGAACCAACAAGCATTTTAAGGGTATCATAACCACAGCACCTGACATTTGTTTGCGCTGCTGGACCATTAACGCGCCATCAGTTTTTACCTCCATGACATCATCTTGGATCTCTACAACCAATAAGATATATAATATATAAGATTTGAGTTGGCTTTTATTGTTTAAAAAAAAAGTTATGGCTGACTACAAGGGCAAGCACAAATTAGACTGGTTTGAATGTTTGTGGGCTTGAAGGTCTATAATTAACTTTTCATGTTGATGGTGAAATGTGTGAGAGGCATCATTATACACTGTGGCTTCAACTTACATCCTCACCATCTGCGTTTCCAATTTCTCCGTCTCCAAAGCGTTCGTATGCATGGGTAAGAGTTAATCTACTGGTGGGCACATTCTGCCGGAAAGTTAGATTTTATAGATCACACTTTTGCATGGGAAGTGGCGTTCACCTCTTTCAAGCCCCGTTTTGTGCGTGCGCAATGGTTATGAATAAGACCCCAAGTGCCTCATGTATAAAAGTTGCGTACGGTTTTCACAGACACTTTGTAATGTATAAAACTATAACTTGACATGAGATTGTGTGGACCGTCCGCAAAGTCATTTCTGGCTCTAACGTGGCAAATTCTAACTGAAAAGTGCCGAAAATCAAACATTACAAAATAATGTTTCCAGTTTATTTACTGGCATATGTCTGTACCGTTGTCTATGGAAAAACATAATTATATCCATTGATATTCCATAAAAGTTTGATCATTTATGTGGATAATGTTACACGTCTTTCACACATTAATAATTCAATTCCCAGGCTACTTAACCTCTGAAACGGGAAATTAATGAAAAATCCATTTAGGAAATATTTTCAGTCATCCTCCGTATTTCCCATGGATGAAATATCTTACTCACAGTGCAACAAAAAGATTGGCACGGAAAATGCAGGAGTATCTGTAAGTCTGTAGTTGCAGAGGCTCAAACATCCACGGTGTACAGGAGGTGGGACGCACGGATCCATCTTCCCAGGAACAAACCCTGATTGATCCTGTGGATGACTTGTAGGCTATGTAAGTGAACAAGGTGGACCCGGTCCACCAAACACTGGGCAATCTTGGCTGTCTTGATTCTGCACGTATCTCTGTTACTGTGGTCCTATTTACTAGTTTATTATTTCATCCATGTGTGGCGCAGCGGATCCGTGTCACCTGCTATGGAGACGCTGGCACCACTAACCTCTCCTCCTCTGAGTCGTAACCTTATCGCCAGGGGACTATAGTCCAATACAAAAACTAACTAAGTGCATTGAACAAATGAATGGCTGGATGTGCCAGAACTTTCTGAAATTGAATGGGAAAACTGATGTGGTTGTTTTTGGAGCAAAAGAGGAGCGATTAAAACTCTGCGCTGAGCTTCAAACACCAATGTTAAAAACAACAGTCAAAGCCAGAAATCTTGGTGTAGTCATGGACTCAGAAGTGAATTTTAACAGTCACATTAAGACAATTACAAAATCAGCCTAATATCACTTTAAGAATATATCAAGGGTTAAAGGACTTATGTGTCAACAGGATTTGGAAAAACTTGTCCATGCTTTTATCTTCATTATACTTGACTACTGTAACAGTGTCTTTACAGGTCTCCCTAAAATATCAATCAGACAGCTGCAGCTGATTCAGAACGCTACTGCTCGAGTCCTCACTAACACCAAGAGACTGGATCACATCACTCCAGTTCTAAAGTCTTTACACTGGCTTCCTGTACCTAAAATAATTGATTTCAAAAGTATTTTTGCTAGTTTATAAATTACTAAACGGTTTAGGGCCAAAATACATTTCTGATCTACTACTAAACTATGACTCCCCCCGACCTCTCAAGTCATCTTGGACAGGTCTGCTTTCTGTCCGCAGAATCAGAACCAAACAGGGGGAAGCAGCTATAAGTTTCTATGCTCCTCATATCAGGAACAAACTCCCAGAAAGCTGCAGATCCGCTGCTACTCTCAGTTCTTTTAAATCAAGGCTGAAGACCTTTTTAATGTTGCCTTTCTTTAAATGATGTTCATTTCTTTAATGTTTAATTTCTTATCCTGCACTGTAACTTTTATTCGTGTTTTATCGTTTGTTTTGTTTTTTGTTTTTTAACGGTTTACAGTTGCGTTTTATCTGTTTTTATTTTTTAATTGTTTTTTTTAACTGTTTTTGTGTAAAGCGCTTTGAATTGCCCTGTTGCTGAAATGTGCTGTACACATAAAGCTGCTTTGCCTTGCCTTGAGTTGGATCTCACTTGCGCTGGACTCAGTTTTACTAAGTCTACTAACAGAAAATAAATGGCATTGCATCAGTGAGTTCAAACGGTTTATTGTACGTAATTTGGACTGACGCTGAGATGCTTGTTGTTCTGTATCTGCTGTGGCGCTGGCACTATTGGCTCGATTTCCACTTTGACATTAGACTTTTATTTCTATTTCTGCCATGATTTGTTGAATTCACTGCCCGGGCACCATTTGGAACTATGGGCATTTTCTTTTATTGCCTATCCAAGATGACAAACCTTCAAACAGAACATTTTCTTGGCAATCAGCACCTCCAACGTCACAAGAAGATTTTTCTCTCTTCTGCAGCGGGATTACTCGTAATTACTGGACAAAGAATGATGTCGGGGGCGCATTAATAGTCAATTCCATATTAATTTATGGGAGGAGGGTTGGTGGGTCGTTCACATGTGCTCAATTTCACATATAAAAGGAAAGGTGTGCAGGACCAGGACCGGGTTTATACGTTAATATTTCTGTGCGTAGGTATATTTCAAGTTTTGGCTGTATGTCATCTTCTGATGTGGTAACTACGATATCTTTTATACATGAGGCCCCAGGTGTTTTTTCCTCTGTGGTGATAATTCTTGTTCGCATAGTCGTGTAGCATAGTTGTTATGAGGATACTTATTTTAAAGTATATATGATATAATGACCCATTTTCTGTGGACTGGACTGTGCTGCTCACCTTGTTGTACTCCACGTGCAGTTTTTCTTGCTCGCTCTCCAGCTTGTCTTTTAAGTTCTTCTGTTCAGAGATGTTGTCCTGGATCTGGATCATTCGCATGTTTCGCTCTGAATATCAATGGGACAAAAATCAATAGCACGATCACAATCTATACACAGGAAAAAAAGCACATGAGAGAGTGTACTGATGGCAGATAGGGTCTGTACTGCAGTCTAATGGAGTGTGCTCTCAAGGTTACTGGCATGGCTTCTCACGCATCTGGCATCACAATCATTTATTTGGGGAGAAAATGCCTTTACACAGCATCTACAAAATAATGTAACCTGTACAACAGGTAAAAGATATACAGCAAGATTTTTTCCTGCCATATTGAGTCTTAGGTGCAGCACCCGAGTCATGTTTGCAACAGCTAAGCTTTTGAATGAATGTGAAATGCAGCGATTAAAGCACCAAAATCAGCGAAAAAGGCTTAAAAGTAACTAAGACTAGACTTTTCTCAGATCTAATGATTGTAGTTGGACTTCTTTAGCTTTAAGTCATCCAACAACCAAAATGTCAAATTAAATTATTTTTTTTCCATTTCAAGACCCTCCCCCAAAAAACCCGCCAAGTATGCGCACCTAAGTCTTCCACAAACCTATGGTAAACACTGTACAGTATGGAGATAAATACAAAAACCTTTTTAGCTTTGGGGAAATTACAATCATGATACCAGACTTCCTTCCTGCGCTTTAGATCTAAAAAATAAGATTAGAAAAGATTAGAAGTTTCCTAAAATGTCATTGATGCTTTAACTGCATATCTATAAATGGAAGTGCATGGAGCACAAGACAACCACAAGAGCAAACGTACAGATAAGCATCCCGTTTTAAGCCCAATGCTCATCTTTTGGCAGCTGTAAAGGAGAATAGAGGAGGCAAAGAAAACAGTGCTGCTTGTGTCCCTGCTGCTTTTTAAATACAAGCTCGA
>NC_048420.1:5054306-5069917 GCF_013103735.1 Etheostoma cragini | reverse complement strand
TTGCAGTGAGGTCACTTGCATGTTAAAAATGGTTGTAGGGCCTTAAAGACGAATAAATAAATAAAACGGAACATGAATCTTCCAGATATGTATTGATACCACAGACAGATAAGTAAAACCTAAGCCATTTTACTCTCTAAAACACTTCTCATACGTCTTGGGACTCACACTGTGAAGAAACAATCATTATAACTTATACAGTTGACAAAATGCATGCATTTTTTCAAAGAAAGTCAAGACGCTTTTGCTCACAAGACATTTACTTATGCCAATAACATAATAATGTCTTATTTATTGATATTACACGCACAGCAATGCTACACAAGCAAATGCTTGTCTAAATAGTGCGCCTCTTGGCCTTCCATAGAGCCTATTGTTTTTTTTGTCCCTTCTGGCCTTCTATACAAGAGGGTGACGTTGTCTCCCATATATGGGCATAGTGGGGCCTTTGTTTCCGGAAACAACAGAGAGGAGAGACGGAGCAGCGATCTAGCGGCAGAAATAAGCCAAAACGCGATGAATTATGGACATAAAGTGGATCAATCTTGGATGTAACAGTGTGGATTTAAAACCCAAAGAGGCTGGAAGTTCCAGGCTCAATAGAAAACCACCTGTAGAGGCTAAAAAGACCCGGAAGTGACCTCCGTAACCGCTAACTCGTCAGGATTAGTCAATCGCTTGTATGGTTTTAAAATGATTAAACTATGAATCAGAAGTGTTTTTTTACTCGTGGGCGAGTGTCTCGGGTACAGAGGGTTAATTGCAGCAGTTGGAGGCGTTCCAGAAGAGTGTTGATGTTTGCTGTATTGAATGCAGAAGAGAAATCCATAAATAAGATCCTGACAAAGAAGTTGGGAGAGTTGAGGTGTCCTGTTACAGTGTCCAGAAGAGTCAGGCTGGCATCCTCTACACCTCGCTTTGATTTATAAGCAAACTGTAATAGGTCCAAACTCTCCGAGCACGGTGATAAGTTCACCTGCAACATTTCTCTCCATCCATTGGCAGAGGATGGACCAATGCGCCATAGTTCTGATATTGTTCATTGCTTTGACATTGTGTCTCTTGGGAAAACAGATATAATGGTGGTTTACTTCCACAGAAGGAACAGCTGGAAAAGATGCATCCCTTCAGTCCATTTGGGTCTGGAGCTTTAGCTTAGCTTTCGAATGGAGACAGGTAAAGATGGAGACAATCCTCTTCTTCCCCACACAAATGGATTCAGAGCAATGGCTGGTGTTGTGTGGGAACCAACCCTCGGCAGGATCTGCATTGTTGAACCTGGCATAGAAACTATTAGGTTACTCTGCAAGGCAGCAAGATCTGGGCATTGGATTGTGCCAGCATTCTGAGTCCTGCCCATCATGGTGTTAAGACAATTCCAGGCATTCCTCACATCTCCCCTGGTGAACCTCTCCTCCATTGTGTTCTTGTAATTAAGCTTGGCAAGCTTGATCTTTTGCTTGAGCTCTTTTCTGAGACCTTGGACAAGTTGTTTGTCTCCTTGAATAAAAGCTAATTTCTTCAAATGTAAACCGCATTTGAGCTCTTTTTTATATCCAAGGCTTGTTATTACCAAAGAGCTTGACTTGTTTAGATTGAATGACACTGTCTGCACAGAATGATACATAAGAGCAGATGGACTCATTAAGTGTGTTCAAGTCCCCATTGCAGGCCTCAAAGAACATTTCCCAGTCTGTGAGCTCAAAGCACCCCCTCAGCCTTTCTACAGATTCAGTATTCCAGACTTGGATAGTTTGGTGTTTTTAATTTTAATTGAGGCAGTAGTAATATCACATTATGATCTGACATCATAAGCATACATCTAAAACATAAAAACATTAAAAGCTGATGTGACATACTGCTCTAATTGGGGAGTAATGGGATGAGGTCACAGCTGTTGCCCAATCAAAAACACGGGCTGATCAGATGCCCTGGAGACGGCATTGTTGTAGCATTCTGCAACCCCACCCTAATTTCATAGTGGCGAGAGCAGTGCCTCTTACAAACCGTGTAGTTTGTTGCCCACCTGTCATTAACAGCCATGCAAATACTGCCCCCAAATCATTTCTCTGTGTCCCGATCATAGCGAATTAATGTAAACCCATTAACACGTCACGCAATTTCCTTAAATTACATGTCATTTAGCTGATGCTTTTTTCCAAAGCAACTTACAATTGCTATATACTATATATGTAATATAATTGTGACATCACAACCTGCAGAAGTCCAGATGGCTCATTTAAAGGCACAGTTTCTAAATACAGGCTGTGTGCATTTCTCTTTGAATTAAGCCTTTTGATACTTTCACAGTATTTATATATCAACTTACTTTATAATCAAGGAAGTAATGGAAATTTATGGAACAGTTATATAGGTTGACATGAATAGTCATAAAATAAAAAAACGCATTTAATGAGAAGGTGGTTCCAAATTTTCGGCCTGTACTGTAAGAGGTCACACACTTCAGGAGCAACTATGGATTAAGTGACACATTGGTTGATGTGTTGCAGTGGGAATCAAACCTGGATCTCCCACAACAAAAGGCATGTGTCATTTCCACTGTGCCATCATCACCACCACCAATGTCATGCAACCAAATCGCACATTTGACAAAGAGAAACAGGTAATGGAGGCTTACTTCCTCGTCTTCTTAACCGGTTCCAAATTCCTCCTCTTTACCCTTGTTTCCTCCGTATCCTTTTCCTCAACAGGATTTTCGGTGTAAGATCCAGTTGGCCTGTTGTTAGGTCCGCTCTGACATTTATGCCTCTCTGTTATTTTTCGATTGAGATGGTCCCTTCAAAACTCTCATAACTTGATGCAGATGGGTTTTAGCGTCTGCAAACGCAGATACACCCATTGCCATTGTTGGTAGTGTCAGTAAATGATGTTAATTGATAATTAAATATATTATCTATCTTTTGCATTTGGTTTCAGGGTCATAAAGTTGCAGTGTGTTTGTCCGTCGGCCATCGTACTGAATACGGCGCCATTTTCTATTAGTTTGGACTTGCAGTTAATAAAGAGAGAAAATTTGCACAACCAATATCGTGATGTATCATTTTAGGATTGTCAAGCAATAGCAGCAATGCTGTATGGTGATATTTTAGGTATTGTGAGCCATGTACCGTGTATGGTATGGTACCCAGTGATTCCCAGACCTACCAAGGAGCGCACAAGTTCCAACCCAGACACGCAGAACCCCGGCATCCCCATGCAGCAACAAGAGAAACATTCTCATTAATGGAGACAAAGAATCACAGTGCACCCTGGCGCAGTGTCGGTGCTGGGATCTGAAGCGATATCAAAACCATCCCGATTTACTTGATTCGATCATACTAAATTGACTAAATTGATTCAATCCCCACTTGAAACGGCGGACCTCTGCAAAATGTCTATCTGTCCTGCGCTGCTCTATGGCTGGCATGTGGCACTCCTCTTTGCAGCAGCAGCCAGACAGCCGCCTCGCCATGGAGGAGACAGTAAAGGATGGGGGGGGGGAGAGTTTTGAGCTAATTGTTGTCTCATTTGTGGTAAATAATAAATTCATCAAATGAAGTGCCTTATCGCTGTTGTCCAAGATACTGTAACATCAGCTGCAATCTGGTTGCTTTGGTTACGGATTACATCCAACTATTACCGAAAAGCCCATTCCTTGTTTGAGAAAGAACAAACAAGGAATGGGTGTACTTAACACATTTATGTTAAGTTCACAGGCAACATATTACTTGTATACATCATTTTATTAAATCATTTGAAATTATACTTTGACAGCTCATGCTTTGACAATAACTTGAACTTTGACTTTAGTATGGAGATGATGTACTCCACGGGCACCTCCAATGACCAGGTAGTAGGTCAAGAGTACACTGGTCCACGGCACTTAGATTTGTAGTGGTTTGGGGGAATAGTACTATAAAAACGCAAACTTCAGGGGACTTCAAGAATGGTGTAATGATGGTAGGAGTCTGATCCATTGGGGTGAGCCGGTCTGGGCCAAAAAAAGTATTCATGTGCACATGGCTACCCATGCCAAATGTGTTTTTCTACCAATAACCCCTGAGGGGCTCTGTAGGCTTTTGTTTTAATGCATCTTGTGTAAACTATTGTAATCTGTTTGTCTGTCTGGAACTAATGTTGCTTATTGTCCCTAACAGGTCTCTCTTGAGAATGAGACCCTGGGTCTCACTGACATTACCTGTGTAAATGAAGGTTAAATAAAAAAAAAAAAGCAACACCATTGCCGGGACTGGAGCGGAATAGGAGTTTCCTCACCTAGGTAATAGTTGACAAAGTCTGCTGTGAGGGCGGGCTGCTTGTGTTTCCTGCGTCCGTCCAAGCTGGCATTTGCGTCAGACGTGTCCACGGGGAAAATGTCGGTGCTGATGCCCATCAGTTCCGCCTTCCTCATCAGCTTCCTGATTGCTGAGGCACTGGAGGTTAGAGGTCGCGGCAGCTTCTCCCGGGGCACCCACGCCTGAGGCCGAGTGTTCCTGGACAGCTCTGCTTTGGCCCTGTACTGCTGCAGGCGGGTAGTGATTCGGGCCTGCGGGTGGGATACACACATGTTCACATACTCCCCACAGAATCAACCAATTAATACTTTTATTATATTAAAAATATATACACACACACACACACACACACACCTATTAATACATGCATATGACGTAAATAAGGGCTGCAAAATTTGAGGAAAATATGCAATATGCGATAACATTGTTGAATATAGCGATATAACTTGCCATAAACAAACAGATATTAAAATTTAATCTGTTCTTCTTTTCTGCTGCTTTCAGTATGCTGAGAAAATACATCACATTTAAGTTAAAACAAAGGAAGGGCAATCATTTCAAATGTTCTTTTATTGAACACACTGAACATTGAATTAAATATAATAAGGTGTGATTGACGGTTTCGCAGGGGCACCATGCAGAGCTTTCGCCATAGCCTATGCAAGTGCCCTGAAATTTATACTTGTGCATTGGTGGGTGTGTCGATCTCTTTAAGAGAATAGCAGGGTCGGCATGTGTGTGTGTGCGGGGAGTGTGTGGTAGAGCGAATGACAGTGAAAAGCTTCAGAGCGAGTACCGACTCTAGAGTCATAGTAAGATTAACCAACTGTCTTCTCTGTTCTTTCAGACCACGGGTAAAATCAGGGAAAGTTAACCCCCTCCTTGATTTCATGTTGTTTATGGAGAAGAAGAACCAGGACGCCACGGGCAAGCAACGTGCCTCACCGTGCAATAGTCTACTCTCACCGCAATGTGTAGTTACATTTTTCAAGAGGTGCATGCCATGCATGTCTCCACGTACCTACGTACTAGGGCTGTAATCTCCCAGTCGACTAGTCGATTTATTGGTCGATACATTCTGGCTCGACCAAAATTTGGATTGTCAATTTTTTGCCGTGTTATGGATGTTTTTCATCCAGTGGAAGCGTAGACCGTTACGGTTTACGGGTGGAAAGCACTAATTGCTAATGGGGGTGTTTTCCAGAGCATCCCTGTTCCACAGGTAACAGTCTGTCTTTAGAACAACCCCCTGGTTTTCACTTATTTTGGATTAGCCCAACCTACTGGGGACAGATTGAAGAAAGAACTAGAAAGCCTTGTTTTAGTGTTTTGCAGAATATTTCTTTAATTGTGAGTGTTTAATTTACAGTCAGTCCTCCTCTACCACGTCAAAGACATCGCCAGTGGGGCAGCATTTTATAAAATAGATAACGGAAAAAGTTGAAAGCAAAGTTTGCAAGCAACAGTTTGAATATCGCAGCTCGACTACAAACATGGCATATCACCTAAAAACGGTAACCTAACTTTTCTGCGTTAAGTTGCCCTGTCTGTTTTGAGCAGGCTATATGAACATAACAGAATTGGCGTATTTCATAGTCTAATAATGCTTTTATAACTACCAGCGCACCCTCCCGCAACGACGGTAGCGTTCCCCAGATCCCCCCAGACCCCGCTGGATGTTAAGCCTCTATCGTCCAAACACAAAAATAATATCACGGAAGGAATTGTTGACTTTATTGTTCAGGATATGAGGCCCATTGCTGTTGTGGAGGGCTGGGGTTTTAAGAACTTGTTCATATACAGTGCCAGCACGGCACACCATCACCAAAAATGTGAGGGACTCAAAGAGAAAGTTTCAGAGTTAATACAACACAGCGAGGCACTGAGCGCTGTCAGAGCCGACAGACGGGTGGCATTTCAGTGCAAAATAATTAGGTAAAAAACTATTTAATATACTGCAAATAACCTACAAGCACAAGTACTGCGGGACAGTACAGGTAATTAATCTTGCATCCCCCCCAGTCGATTTTTAGTCGAAATTTTCACGACTTCAGTCGACCAAGATTTTCTTTGGTTGATTACAACCCTACTACGTACGTTGCCACAGCGTAGATCAAACAAAGAAGCAAAGTGGGGTGGTGATGGCACAGTAGATATGACACATGCCTTTGGTTTAGGAGACCTGGGTTCGATTCCCATTGCAACACATCAACTAATGTGTCCCTGAGCAAGACACTTAACCACTAGTTTCTCTAGACGTGAGTGACCTTTGACATATATAGCAATTGTAAGTCACATTGGTTAAAAGCGTCAGCAAAATGACATGTAATGTAGATCACGCTTAAATCACACTAACACTCAGTTGATACATACATAACAAACAAACATGAAACATTAATATGATATAAACAATAAAGAATCAAATATACACAAATAGCTGTTTAACATAAAAAAAGAAAGTGTTAAAAGGGTGTTAAAAGTTGGGAGTGGCCCTGCTGCTTAAACAATTCTCAGAGTATAGAAGAGTATAGTCGCTGAGTATGTTCAAAAACTTGAAAGAAATGTCAGAAGTTGCATCATATGAACGAAAGTTTTTTGTAGGTAGGGCATATGAAAAAATTGATAAACATGGCAAAGGAAATGTCGATTTGCAGGAGGCCTTTGTATATGGGGGGTTATGCAGGATATACTGTCTGTTGATGTTGGGTTCAGTGTGTGTTCGATGTTTATGTGTGTATGAAGAAATAAAACCTTTAATGACAAAAAGTAAAAGAAACGGTGAATGGAACAGAGAGTTACAAACATACATGCACCCCATCAACACGCTGATCCAAATAATGAACTTTACCTGAGCTTCAGGAGTAAGCTGTTTCTCTCTCTCCTGCACAGAGACCTTACAGTAGGACTGGAGGGCCAGATAGTTCTTCCTTTTCCACTTCCTGTCAAAGCGGTCTGCGTGCTGTTTGCAGTACGCAAAAAATGGATCGGCAATATCCTGGATGGAAAAAAACACACACATGCATCAACGGGTGCGATAATTAGTACATAATGGGAATATTATTGTTTACAGTTTTAACCACATTGGCAGTTTGTACAACACAGTCCACCCCGTCCCTCACTCTGTCACAGGAGGAGAATGACAGAAAGCAGTTTTTCCCAGACACGGACCTACTTAATGTGATCCATAAGCGATTAATATTAATAACTAGTGATAATATAATACAATTATATTTTCTGCTTCACTTTGGATTACGTAATTGGTACATGGACATTTTAAATGATAGTATATTCAACAACGTCTTTGTAAATAAACAGGGACAAAATTTGAAACTACAAGAAAGATTATAAAGCACAACATAAAAAGTAGTTTTATCTATCCGACGGCTGGGCACACCAACATTTAAACAACTGGGTTTTTCCTGCATAGAGGAAATAATAATAATAATAATAATAATAATAATAATAATAATAATACTACATTTAATTTGTAATGCACTTTATATTTGCGCAAATCCTAAAGTGTTACATGATAAAACATGTACAGTAAGTGCTAAAATAAAAACACATGGAGATATAAAATATAAATATAAAAATGGCAATTCAAATCCTCTAAATGTGTTTAAGAGAAATTTACCAAACAATGTTAAAAATGTTAACAAAAACCACAACAAGATGAACTAATGTCAGTTTTATCTGCAGTCAGGGTGTATACCTGCGTATACAGTATGTGATCATGCACAATATACATTTTCATTTTTCAAATTGTAAGTAATCACAGTAAAATGCACATATTTCTGTCAAATAAGGTATCAGAGACTCATTGCGTTTAATGTACGCTATGCAGTGTCATGTCGAAGTGACCTTGGGCCACTGTCCACTGAACCGCAAATTGCTCCCAATGTTACATTATTTGAGTGTAAATGTGTGTGAGTGTTTATCTGACGAGCAGCTGGCACCTTGTAAGGCAGTCTCAACTACAGTGTGTGAATTTGTGTGAATACTTCCTGTCTTATGTAGAAGTGCTGTGAGTAGTCGTGAAGACTAGAAAAGCATTCTATCACTAGTCCATTTACATTTACAAGAAAAAATATATTTTTAGATTTGTTACCCTGAAGTTGGATGTAAATTTACCAATGACTTTACCAAAAGCTTTAAATACCACTTACCTCCTCTGCTGCAGCCTCCGACAGGAGCCCCTCCCGCTGTGCACAGGTGACGTGGAAATAGGAGCGACACATTCCTGCATCACAGCTGATGCACACACCCGTCCTGGCAAAGCGGGCGTCCTCACAGAAACTGCACTCCTAAATGCAACAGAATACAACAGGAGAGACTTCACTTTGCAGCTACAACTCGAGAAGGTGAACAGACGGTAACTTTCGTTAGCCCATCGCCACATGGGTCTTTGGCATTTTAGCTCCAACTCCTTGGAATCTTTTCCCATCCCTGGACAGTTTTAAGCTTCTTTTAAAAACCCACCTTTATACATTTGCCTTTGTGTAGAGGCCTGCACCCCCATTATGCTGTATTTTAAATGTAATTTGTACTTTTGGAACTCATGTTTGTTCTTAAAATGTCTATAGAGGAGCCCTTCCAGAGAGGAGTTTCCTGACTTTTGTCATGTTTATCCTTATTTTATTCTACATATGTATTGCGCATGTGTGTGAAGCACCTTGTAAGTGTGCGTTTGTAAAAGTGCTACATAAATGTAGTGTTACTATTACATTTACGGATATCAACTACTGTTAAAAATGCATCTCCAGCGCTACCCTTTAACTGACATTTCAGAGGTGAAAAATGCTTTCATCTTTTGCTCTTTACATGATGGTTCAACTTCATCTCATTCTTCAACCAAGAGCTCCACTCCATTTAGTGAGTTAAATTGTTTTTAGCGCTTTCACTTCACCTGAGACTTCTGCTCATTGCTGTCTAATTTTTTTGCTTGCCAACACTGCCAACTGACACCTTAACTCCTATTAATCCTTGCACTTCAGCCGACACGTCAAACACTTTCAGTGCGCTGTCTCTTTAACAAGTGCTTCAACTTCATAGATATAAAACAACAGATGTGACATGGAATTCTGTTGGACTTGGACATGGAATTGTGTAATAGCATGAGGTAAGCTGACAACAAGTGATGTTGATATACATCAGATTAAATGCGCCTGCGTGAGAGGAAATAACTCCATACCAGCAGGTGGAGGTAATCTATTCGTCAATCAACAAAGGAAACCAGATAACATTGCTAAGAAATAGAGGACAAACAACGTATGCACGATCAGCCATAAAGTTACGTAGTTCCCTGACATTTCTGCCATTTGGTAATATAATGTATATTACCTATATGTAAAACAAATAAAATGTCACACCTACTCTATACTGACATGTGGGAGGTGAATCCAGCGTTCCTAGTCATTATGGTCCTTTTGGTAAAGCAACAGGCGCTGCAGTGTGGCAATTGTCAACAGTACCCAGGTAAGATGGTGGACAGTTATTCCAATAGTTATGACGTCATGTAACATCTATTGTTTTACATCAGTGTTCAACTCTCACACATATGCCTTAATAGTAATTAAAAACAGATGAGCAATCATTTTCCTTCGGTTTTTCGGAAATTTGTATTTTCTCGTTCTTGTGGACAAGCCGCAGGAATAAAACAATCAATATATATGCATATACATTCAGTTTATCCCCCCCCCCCAAAAAAATCAGGAAAAACATCTACAAAAATAAAAATGCATCCTGCAGGATGTCAAAGATGTGAGTAAAACATAAATCAACATGAACTTATAATCCAACATGCATGATTATGTAAAAAGAATACTTGCCTTGGCCCCGTATTTTGAATAATTCATCTCTGTGAGCGTAACGGGTCGCAGTTTATCGATGTCTCCGAATGCAACACCGGGAACGTAAAGCGCACACACCACATGCACCCATCTGAGAGGGAAAAGCAAGAAAAACTAATTGGTTGATTGGCTGGCTGGTTTGTTGGAAGAAAGCTAGAACAGTTTCCTGGTGAAAAGTGAGTTTTAATTTTTTTACTTTTGTTTGTTTTGTTTTTTTAAATGTATTGATTTCCGGTCACTTAGGTTCAAGAAATGCAATCAAACTGATTAAAATCTATGGCTGTGGTTATTTTGTATTTGGTGTGGTGAATTACTGCATACAATAAGAAACTTCATATCATGAAATTGGCTCCAGTGAGTTGCTCAGACACTTCAAAAAGAAATGGATTCATAGATTTATGTAGCCCCAGACTCTAGCTATGGTTTGGTGTGACACAATTTCAAATGCGGACTTTAGAGAAGAGAATCCGAAGTCCAATATAAAGATATCCATCTCTAGCAAGCAACCGCTTCACAGTTTAATTTGCTGTGTTTTTCATGCTCTAGTGAAGTAGTAAATTCGGGTGCAGCCTGGCTGAGGAGCACTATCAGCGATAACGTGGCTGAAGTCTCCACGCTTCACATAACACTCTTTTCTCTCACTCCTTTTCTTCCTCTATCTTGTCTCCTCCCTTCATCCTCTTCTGTCATTCCTCTTGCCAGTTCTCTCTCTCTCCCTCTCTCTTCCTTAATCCAACTTCCCTTTTCTCTCCACTGCTGAATAAATGTCCAATTTAGATTGTAAATATATCACCAGCTAAGGTCATTGGTCACAATTTGTTTCTGAACATGTTCCACTTGCTGGCTGTGAATGGCAACTGACCACTGGGGTCAATGTGTTAGTGTATCCCACCTCCCGGCGTCCGTCTCTTTGAAGATGCCATCCTGGTTGGGGCACAGCTCACAACTGGGAGTCACTCCGTTCTTACAGGCGTCACAAAACCAAGGCTCTGTTGAATTCTCCGAGGCAGAGCTCATGATTGAGTCGCTTTCGCCGTCCACGCCATAACACCCTGGAAAAAAAGTGAGCATCATGGTTTGTTGCTGCCCTCTAAGAATCAGAGGAAATACAGGCCAAAGAGCTGACTGTCCATAGCGATCAGTAGCAAATAATTCATTACAAACCTCATAATCTCATTTTGGGGGTGTTTAGAACCCATATTTACTGTTATCTATTCTCTAAGGTTTAGTATTTCCAAAACGCATTAATCCTTTTCAAAATAATATTGTAATCATTCCATTAAAGGAACTTACTAAAAATGTTTTACTTTTTATTTTGTTATATAGATAGATAGATAGATAGATAGATAGATAGATAGATAGATAGATAGATAGATAGATAGATAGATAGATAGATATATATATATATATATATATATATATATATATATATATATAGAGAGAGAGAAAGAGAGAGAGAGAGAGAGATTTACATTAAAAAAAGAATGGCCATATATAAAGCAGCAGAGGCAAGGTATTCTGACCTCCAAAAACAATGTATCCAACACATCTCATAATGCAACTCATTGGACCCTTTCTGCCTGGTAAACACAGGTCTTTTAAATTCCTCAATCTCATGTAAAGCAGGCTCACCTTTCTTTTTTTTTTAGGGCCGATGGGCCACCAGGCTTACAAAACACTGTGGGAAACACTGAGAATACAGGACGTTTGATTCTAAAGTATTGTTGTGTAGGTACTTGGATTGATTGGCAGATCATAAAATAGACCTAGTCTGTTTTGGAAGTACCGTGCTCCACACACAACCCCCTAATTGTCATAGGATGTTTGGTAATTATACATTGCATGTTATCAAAGTGCTCACCAGGTTAATTTGTTAACATCTGTGAATACAATGATATAGATACAATGATGTTTGACAAGGAAAGGAGGTTGTACACAAGCTCAACTTTAAACAACTTTATTTGGAGGTAAAACTAAAAATGTGCAATAAAATGCACACAACTGCGCACCCAGATAGCTCAGTGGGTTGAGCGGGTGCCCATATACAGAGGTTTGCTCCTTGACCCAGCGGGCCCGGGTTCGAATCCAGCTTGCAGCCTTTCGCTGCATGTCTCTCCCCCTCTCTCTCCCCCTTTCACATGTTCGGCTGTCCTCTCTGACTAATTAAAGGGATAAAACCCGGAAAAAATAACTTTAAAAAAAATGCACACAATTACGAAAAGTACGGTAGGTCAAATGTGTAAATGGACAGTATTTATATAGCGCTTTTCTAGTCTTAACTACTCAAAGAACTTTTACATAATACAGGAACCATTCACCATTTACCTACATTCATACACTGCGGCGGAGGCTGCCGTACTGCCATGCTCATCAGATAAACACACTAATTTGCAATTCAGGTTTCAGTGTCTTGCCCAAGGACACTTCGACATAAGACTCGGGGGATCGAACCACTCTACCAACCTGAGCCATAGCTGCCCTAAATAAAGTAGGAAGTGGATCAAAAAGAAGTGGTAAACTGGATGACTTCAACAAACAATTTGGGTGATACATTATTACTATTATTATTATTAATACCTTTCACCTTTGTTCTCCCTTCAAAATATGTCAACCTTAAGGGGAACAACCTTAACAACCTCTTTAACCATATGACTGCTCACCTTTCTTGCATCGTCAGACTTCTTTTTTGCAATGTGGCCTTTCAAAATCTAAGCTTCCAGCAATTAACATTGTACATACAAAGTTATTAAGTTCAAAATGATGGCCTCATCTACAAAAATAAGACCTACTTAGTAATACACTGGATTTCAAATAATAAAGTGCTTTGACTAGAAATAATGGAAACAAAACCCATGTTACAGTATTTGCCAGTCAGAAACTACAACTATTCAACTGCAGGTTTTCCTCTTTCCGGAAGTCAAACACTTAAGAAACATTTTGCCGTCCTGAGCTGAAATAATCCATCAATCACCAAACTAGAATGGGAAGAGATAACTGCATTAGCGTGCTCTGTCATTGGTTTGTTCTGCCTTCACTGCCAATAGAGGTCACAACACAAGGCAATAACAAAGAAAAAATAGTCTCCATTGGTCCCAACCGGTCGTCAGACACCGCCTCCCAAGAGCCCGGGTCTGACCGAGGTTTCTGCCTAAAAGGAAGTTTTTCCTCGCCACTGTCGCACTGTTGCTTGCTCTGGAGGAAACTACTGGAACTGTTGGGTCCTTGTGGATTCTGGAGTGTGGTCTAGACCTGCTCTATCTGTAAAGTGTCTTGAGATAACTCTTGTTGTGATTTGATACTATAAATAAAATTGAATTGAATTGGATCCTATTTGTGGCTAGATTTCCACCTTTGTGTTTCTAACTGAAAGTACAAAAGGAATGCTGTTGTCATTATCCTGCTCAGAGCTATCCTTGCCAGCTATTATGACATGTAGGAACAAGACTGAAACAAATCAGCATCCAAAGACATACTAGCAGTGGTATGATGTATGACCTGTCTTCAGAGTATTAAAATCAGTGGACACCTCAGTATACCTTGTCAACATTGTTGAATGTAATGTAGAGTATATGTAACCATGCTGTTTGCTATCCTAACAATCTGGGAACCAAGTCCAAGACAAAAAGTACAAAATTGACCTGTTCTACTCTGGTCCAAAGCTGTGTATCTACTGTGACACTGCAGTACCACAAATTGAACATTTGATAAAAAAAAAAAGAAAATGTAGCCCCAGAGAAGCAACAAGAAGCCAAGCGAAATAATGTTAATGTTGTCTTTTTAATTTTCGGAGGTTGCCTAAACAATTACTTGGCTGACGCGGTTTCTATGACAGCTATTACGCCAGGCAGACATGCTCTTCACTACCAATGAGGGCAGCAATCAGTACTATGCCTCCATTGGGGAGATAACACTAACTCCTAATTCAGTCAGCCAGCCTTCAGGCTTTTTGAGCAATGGGAAAAACTCACAAATCGAAAGCTTAATGTTCTGCATGCCCATCCCTTAGCGCCACACTGAGGATTCAGACGCCCAACGAAAGCAAACACTGGGGCAGATGGAGTTGTTTATTCAGCTCTACACTTTGTTTGGTGGGTGCATGTCCTTTTCTGATTACAAAACCATTTGCTGTGTGTCACAGTGAATCACAAATTTCAAACTCTGCTCTTCAGAGGCTGGTGGGGTCTATCTTCAGTTTTTACAGGCCACTGGTTTCTTCTTGAGATCAACTCAAGATCAACAGCTGGAATTTGACCTGACCTTCAAAACGGAAGAATTACTCCAAATCTAACAACCCAAGATGTGAACAGAACTACTGCCTATTTGTACCTCCATCTTCCCTACACACCATGTGGAGGGCACAGGAGTAAGTCCTGCTAGCTCCAATATAGCTCCACTTATTATTTCCTTAAATAAAAGGTATTACTGGAATAGTTGTGGGCTTCACCATCACTGATTGGGCTTTGAATCATGGAACGGGGGGTTGTGAAAGACCACCATGCTGGTTTAACCGACTTATGGCTGAACCGTGGCACAAATCTTCGATGTTCCTTTTGAACTCAGATACAAAGCTCAGACCGTTAAGCCACGGGTTGCTGGCTAATATGAGCTAAGCTGACAAAAAGTGATGACTACAGGATATCTTCATAATCCCTGAAGGAAAGATTATCCTTGTCAGAAATGACGAGCTTGGTAGGAAAAAAAGGAAGGGGCAAGGTAGAGTTGACTGAACCAAGAATAGTACTTTTAACTGCATTGAGATTTAATATAAAGAACTACAAAAAAAAGCTAGTTCTGGCTGCATCTAGCAGTTTGAAAATAATGTGTGCATGAAGACTGAATAAAAGGTAATTAGGGATTGAACAATTATCAGCTTAGTCAATTATCAGGGCCCAAATTTGGCAATTTGAAAAACATCTGTATCTGATTTATTTGACTGATAACCAATAACGTTAATTAATTAAAAAGTGTGCTACTTTGGCTGTGCTAGGGCTCTGTAAGCAGTCTGCAACAACTGAAGACAAACTGTTAGCATGTTAAAACTTCAGGAAGCTATTTTTGTTTTGATGTATTCATATTTTTGAAGGTATTTTAAATTTAGCTTCAGTTTTATTAAATAATTGCTTAAAGTATTTAAACTTTTGTTTTGGAGTTTGTAACACTCCAAATTGTAAATTTTGACAGCACATCAATGGCTTACAATTTCAACTTGGCAGCAGTCTCTTTCTTATCAACCATCTACACTCACTGGCCACTTCATTAGGTACACCTGTACAATGTAATGCAATCCAATACAACCGCTCTGCCATTTATTTTTACAAAGATGATAATTTGTCAGTTTTTGTTGACACTGTCAGAAAGGTGACATTACTAGGTGTTTATTATTACGGTTTTAGTGGGTGGTGATGTACTGCAGTGCAGTTTATCAAAAGGTTTCTCCAACACTCCGTTTGAAACTGCCGTTTTATAT
>NC_048420.1:5052395-5054206 GCF_013103735.1 Etheostoma cragini | reverse complement strand
TTTGTCATTGTCTTTCATATGTTATATCTTTCCGACCGTGCCATTTCCTGAAGACGTGTATAGTTTCTGTCTGGGAACCCAGACGGAAACACTCCATGTAAAATTTAACACAACGAACACAACAAACAACATAGTCCGTGCCTCTCGCCTGGCACAAGGGCAGTACCGAAAGTTGGAAGAAAGCGGCAGAGTCCTATTTCATTATGACTGTGTCAGGTAAAAGCATGTGCCTGGCAGTGTAATGTGATAAAATATGTGGAAAGTTCATTAGGAAAACAGCCCCTGAATTTGAAACAAGCCTAACCTTGCTCACCTTAACAAGGTAAAGGAGAACACCAAGCGCCCTTTCCCCGAAACAGAAGCAAACAAGGGTAACGTAACGCTCATGGATGTACAGATACGTAGGGCCAGCAGCATGACGGAGAAAACAGCAGGAAAGAGAACACTACAGGCGGGCTTTCACCGACGAACCGATAGCTGGTTAGTAATTACGCAGGAACACTAAAAGCGGGAGGGAACGTGTGTGAATTTGTGGATTAATACTGGGATGTATACACACCTGTGTGAGTTGATGGACTTAAAAAAATTCCCCACTTTACTCAAACCAAAGTTCAAAACACCTGTTGATGTCGCTCTTCTTTAGTCTGTTGGCTGTTTAGGTTTTTCCTCCTGGAACACGTCAAACACATTCTGCTCTTACTGCGGCATCTTGTGTTGACTGTTAACATACTGTATATGTGCTCATCATCATGTACATTGTACTGGGGTTATTGTTGAATACATATTTCTAAAATGATATGTTTTTGTTGAGCTAGTATTACACATTACTTTTTCTGACCTTTTCAAATCCCGAAAAAAATAACCCATATTACAATAAAAGACTAAAACTAATAATAACCAAACTAAAAATAAGCATTTTCAAAAAATAAAAAATAAACTAGCAAACCTGCTTTAAAAACTAAACTGAATTTTAAAACAGTCAAAACAAAATAATAAACTTGGTTTGTTACTGCCAATTTGTTTTGTTTTGGTCAAAAGAATTGTGGCAGAGAATTGTGAGATCAATTCTACTCATAAAAAAAAAAAATTACAATTGAATTGTGATTCATATTTTTGCCCGAATCGTGCAGGCCTAGGTGGAGGCAGAGCAATCATACAAATACCTCGGGCTGTGACTGGATAGGAGGGAAGGAAGGAGTGGTCGCCACTCTTTCAATGTGCAGTTACTTAATCAATAATCTACTTACATACATACAGTGGTGTGAAAAAGTGTTTGCCCCCTTCCTCATTTCCTGTTCCTTTGCATGTTTGTCACACTTAAGTGTTTCGGAACATCAAACCAATTTAAACAATAGTCAAGGACAACACAAGTAAACACAAAATGCAATTTGTAAATGAAGGTGTTTATTATTAAAAAGGTGAAAAAAAATCCTAACCATCATGGCCCTGTGTGAAAAAGTGATTGCCACCCTTGTTAAAACATACTATAACTGTGGTTGTCCACACCTGAGTTCAATTTCTCTAGCCACACCCTGGCCTGATTATTGCCACACCTGTTCACAATCAAGGCATCACTTAAATAGGAGCTGCTTGACACAGTAAGGTCCACCAGAAGATCCTTAAAAGCTACACATCATGCCGAGACCCAAAGAAATTCAGGAACAATTGAGAAAGAAAGTAATTGAGATCTATCAGTCTGGAAAGGGTTATAAAGACATTTCCAAAGCTTTGGCAATCCAGAGAACCACAGTGAGAGCCATTATCCACAAATGGCGAAGACATGGAACAGTGGTGAACCTTCCCAGGAGTGG
>NC_048420.1:5029313-5052295 GCF_013103735.1 Etheostoma cragini | reverse complement strand
AACACAAAAAGAACAGGATATGAGGAAGGGGGCAAACACTTTTTCACACGACTGTACCTGGACACTAACTGCTCTTAACTGTTTTATCTATGCTAAAGGTCTTTTTATAGCTAAACGTTTATTGTGATTTTTATACTGTTTTTCTATACTGTATTTTTTATACCCCCTTACTCTCTATTCAAATGTCTTGTAAGCTGCTAGAAATTCAATTGCCTTGCGGGAGTCATCCCAAAAGGATCAATAAAGAGAAGTCTAAGTCTTAAATGTGAACAAATATGGTGCCAGCATTTAAGAGTCAAGTGCAATTAGAAAATTATATTTACAGTACATTTCCCTCCCGATGGAGTATAAAATTCTACATAACTTTCACATCACTGGATGAGAAAAGGATGACAGCTGGATGGAGATGTATCATTGACATTACAGTAACCTATCATTGGAAATTGAAAATCTGTTGCGCTTTGATGACAAAATAAGAGGACAAAACTGTTAAAAGGGGGGGAACGTTGAGCTGAGACTGTAGTTTCTCTCTGGGTTCCTCTTTAAACGTCCAGAGTTCAGATGCGTCACACCAATCTCCGCCAATGTCCTGATGACAAAATAAGGGGCCTGGCTCCACAGACCAGAATCTTAACATACGTGACAAAAAGGGCAATCTTTGGCATTTACAGTCAAAGGAAAATTAAAGTAAAGGGAGAACTTCTGGTATGGTAATGATGTCTGTCTGTATGACTGGCAAGAGTCTCATAATCAAAAGGCAGGCTCATAAGAACAGGACTCCTCTATGTGCTCTGTGTAGATGCTAGCTTTGTGGACTTTGTGTGCTTGTTCCTGCTTTTGATCTCTAAGCCAGGTCTTTTGTGCAACACCTTTCATGTCAGCCTCTCTTCTCGTCTGAGGGGGAGTAATGGTTTCCGGACAGTGGTGCAGCAAGAGAACAAAGAAACGGTGAAGTCAAGCAGCAAGACTGACTTGTGTGAGCTCCAGAAACTGACAGCTCATCTCTCATCTCTGCCTTACAGTCTGTTTGACCATGTCTTAACCTTGAACAAGGTACTCTGTGATCTCTAAAATGAGTCAACATGTCATGAGTACATGATATTATCTCCAGCATCAGGACTATCCCTTTCATCCAGCCCGCAATTACTTAAATAAAGCTGTCAATATACAGATTCTTTAATTCAGGGCAAGATTATTTTATCAATTATTTTCCTGTTGATCCATTTATTATTTAGTCAACAGAATATGCCATTGCAGTGAATACATTTCTATAGTCCACTGGGAGAATACATTGCAAAAAAATAAAATAGAGCCCAAAATGTATCCTTGAGGTACGCCAAACCTAATTTTTACAAATAAAGAGAGATTTGATTTGAAAACAGAGCCCAAACCACCATCTGCATTCATCGGTAAGTCATCCGTTACACTGTATCACTAATACATAATGTGTTGGTTACAGTGATAATGAATAAACAGAATCCTCCTAAATTTATGTCATCTTGTTCTCTCGTTTCTATTTTAACACATGCAACATATTCTTCCTGAATTGCTCTTTTTCTTGGGTGACTACCAGGGTTTGATGCATCGACTGTATAAACTAAACCAATACATCTGGACACACCCCTGGTGGCTGACCGCAATATAGGTCATAAACTCGTACCCTCCATGTTAACTAATAAGAGATGGGCCAAACTGTATCAAAGTGCATGTCAAATAAATTCACAAAGATGGTTTCTGTTTGTTTAGTTAGTTCTGATTACACTAATGTTTTTTCAAGTGGTTGCTTTTCTTAAAGTTACTTTTTTTTTGTTATTTGATGCTATAAAAACGTCATGAATGACAGCTAGAATTGACTCACAATTTTCCAGCAGATGTATGGGCAGGACTTTGATACTGCGGCTCCACCCCCCAATCACTACTTCGCAGACTCTGGCTCCAGGAAACAAGATGGAAGCGCCCATATCTTGAATATTTTGGCTTGAAGTGAAAACGCTCCCCAGCGTTAAATCTGTAATTTCAATGGTCAATAATCTCTGAGCTTGCAACTGAACAACTATGTCAGCTAACGTTTTTTTGACACTATTAACAATATGATGGAACTAAACCTGGCAAAGTTGATGCACTGTTCTAACATTCAGCAATTTTAGTTGCTTAGGTTTCAATCTGTGTTCTAATCAGCGTCATTAAATTACCAACTTCTTCTCTGGGGCTTCCAACATTAGACTTCACAACCTGCTCTCCTGCGCTCCCTCTGACAGATTAGATAGAGACTCAGCCAAAGGGGTTACAGGTGCCTAGCATCGGCAACAGACACACAGGATATTAAACCTCTGTCAAACCCTATGAACCTGTTTGTCATCTGTCACTAACAGACAGGTCCAGAAACTCTTAATTGAAGCACAAAAATGTATTATAGGGGGGGCTGTGATGACATTTTAAAAAGGGTCTAAAGTCACCAATGGTGTCTTCCATCTTTATTTACAGTCTATGGACTCTACCAGGAGCTATTTACCCTGACAACACAGCTCCAAGGTACACAAACCAATCTACTAAACTGCTGGGACGATTCTTGGATATATTCCTTCATGTTGACATGACTGGTGACATTTAAATTAACATGCAGTATTATTGAAAATGGACATCATTTTTTTTTTTGGATCTTGCCGTTAACCACTAGACATGGAATGAGAACAAAAAAAACGGGGAGATGATGTAATTTGATGTAGAATTTAAGGATTAGATATGTCATAAATTAAACCTCCATTAGCACTATTGATATAACATCCAATTACACAGGAACTGCTGGAACTAAGTTCTATATTTCACTGCCCCGGACCATTCATAGGTTGGAAAGGAAGATAGGAAGTGGCCTCTACAGCACACCACTTAGTCCCATCTGTGACTTTTCAGGGAGATTAAACATGTCTCAGAGGACGAAATTATCAACCAACCATACCAAGATACATTTAAGACCTGGATTCCAAAATGCAAGAAGAGAGAGAAAATAGCAAGGCAGGGGTCTTTAATAAAACAAAAGTATGTGCTCAGATTACTCGTTTAATCAATGGAACAATTGTAGAATACTCAACTACTAAAATAATCAATAGCTGCAGCCATAAGTATGTCTGATTACATGTGTGAACATGGTGTCTGATTATGTGACCCACTTTAATTCTTTGAAAGATCATTGTAACTGACCTAATAATAATAATAATAATAATAATAATAATATTTGTTTAATACGGTATACTGCTATGGTAAACTGGTTATCGTTAGCAGGGATTCCTTATGCTTGTAATGTGGGAATGAGTGGAATACGGTGGAGTTCTTGTGTCCCATCCACTGAACCTCAAAAAACGGCCTCATCACACCACATTCAACTGGATTGCTGTAGGGTGTGCTCATAGATATTCATTTTGGAGAGTGTCTGAGGTGAACCACTGGAGGGGAAATGGCTCGAAAAAGACGCAAGAGCATGCAGACTCAGAGGCCCACCTAACAAGCTGCATTTAGATCATGTCAAAGAGAAGAAAATGGATAAGAAGTGGCGTCAGATTTTGCTCTTCTTTAAAACAGAACAAAAAAATGATCTCATTAAATCCCTGGCCACATTCACAAAAAGAAAGATAGGGAAATTGAAGGAGGAGGCCAAAATACTGTATACTGATCCTCAAAGATAAAACCATGGATGTATCTCATAGTGAGCAGGTCCCCTTTGTTGGGCTTTGTGTCTGAATTGGATGTTCAACAAGTTATTCCTCTAGGTTTGTAATGTGTCAAGAACAACAGGTTCTGAGATAAAGAAAACACATCTTGACTTGCTACAGAGCAGTGGCCCAGAGATCTAAAACATGCTTGGTCAAGGCTTTGATGATTGAAAAATTATCTTCTTAATGAAAACAGGCCCATGCTGCTCTAACATCCTCTGCATGTCCCTGAACCGAAACCTAAAAATGTTCCAATTTACAAAATGAGGAAAAGCAGCACATCACATTTGAGAGGCTGTGTTAAGTAAACATATGGCAATTTTGTCTGATAAAAGACTTAATTAACTTATATTACATCAATTTATTTTAAGGGACAAATCGATTAATCGTTTCAGCGTTTCTAATTAATATTCTAGTTCAAATTAAAAACCACTAAACTTTTTGTTCAATGGCACATGCTGTGCATATATCTGGACGCACTAAATGATGTGATAAACGTTTTCTGTCAAAATTAAAAAGAGCAGCTCTTCTTAGCCTGTCTTCATTTGTCTGGTGCTTTCAAATTAGTCCAACAACGGGAAATAAATGAATGGAAAATGACTGGTGTCCCACTGATCCACCTTGCATGGTCAGCCTTAACTACGGATGTCTGGGACAGCACCAATCCAAATGAGATAACTCACAGAGTCATTGAACTTGTCTCTAAGCGGTCACTTTATGAAGTAGTCAAGACAAATACCTGGTCTGAGACTCAGATTTAGAGTTTTTAGCGGCTCTGCATATCAACACACTTGTATATTGCACTAAAGAAAGATATCTGCTTTTGCGTTTAATCAACGCCGTGGGTACGTACATAGGTAGGTGGAGACACAGAACCTATGGCGCACTCTAAATCATTGACTATGGTGCACCTCTCAAAACATT
Source organism: Etheostoma cragini (assembly GCF_013103735.1). Classification (NCBI taxonomy): domain Eukaryota; kingdom Metazoa; phylum Chordata; class Actinopteri; order Perciformes; family Percidae; genus Etheostoma; species Etheostoma cragini. The sequence goes on along the minus strand of NC_048420.1, from coordinate 5,047,664 downwards.
TAACTACACGTTGCCCCTTACCTTCCTCTTTCTTTGTGTTTTAATTCTAACCTCCGGAGAATTTCTGAGGACTATGGTTAACTGCTCCTCAGATCTCTGCGGGGTAAATCCAGACAGCTAGAAAGACTATCTGTCCAATCTGAGTTCTCTGTTGCACAACTAAAACAACTTTTGAACGTACTGTTCACATGTTACACCAAAACAACTTCCTTCCTGGGACTATTTGGCGTGGCTCCACTTGGCACTTAGCGCCACCCAAGACGACCAGACCAGAGCAGGTTTTCTCACATCACGGAATGCTGTGTGGACTAGCCAGACTCTTTTCCACACCGCTGTGTAGAGTTTAGGAAGGTCTGGCAATGCAAAACTTGCATTGCCAGACCATTGCAGAAGCATAAATGAGCCTTAACATTGCGGCTTACCTTCGTGCACGGTCACCCCACAGTTGTCACACTGGATGATCTCATCTGCATCCTCGCTGTTGTCTCCCAGACAGACACAGCAGATGAGGATGTGCTGAGTGCTCCAGGTTTGGGATCGGTCCAGCAAGGCATCCTGAGGGTTGCGGAGACAGAGAAACTGTAAAGCCACTTATCAGCGTCTCCTCGCTTTGATCTGACCACAGATCCGATAACTGACAGCTAGTAAATCCCATGTACAATGCTCATGGACAATGCCGATTACAACAAAGGCAGGAATTCTCCTGGAATTACTCTGATACCATCTAAACCTCTAACTGAATTATATGGTGAATTTGTGACTCATATTGTTGTTTGGTATCATGGATTGCCATACAATGCAGCCAATGTGCAGGGCTAATACCTCATTCATCGGCAGTGGGTTACATAACTAGTATAACGTGCATTTAAATTGACAGTCAGGAGCTCAATAGTGTAGCAGTTCGCGCACTGAGCCGTCTGACTATTAGTAAAAAGTAGGGCCCACAAGAAGTTTGTCCAAATAAAGATAACAAATAAATAATCTTCATTGGAAAATATGTCATGTAATAAAAAAAAGCTGCTTGCTCACACATTTATGACATAAATCAGGCACTATCATAATCAGAGAATAAGTAAACAAGAATAAGAATCTGATCATTCAATACCAACTTTTGCCAACTATAATTTAACCACTAACACTTTTCAACTATAATGTGGAAAATGTGAGTGATGTCTCCTCTGTGATTTTCACTGTCTTTCTTACACTGTAGAATTAACGTTGTTCTATTCACTATTGGTGCTTCCGCAGCCTCACAATCAAACGTCATTTCACGACAGGATTCAGCTTCAGTTGCGCGCATATATATATATATATATATATATATATATATATATATATATATATATATATATATATATATATATATATATATATATATATATATATATATATAGAGTCAACCACATGGGTTTCTCGCCGAGTCCATACACAGCTGTAGACCTTAAATCCTACAAAGGTTTGGAGGCTTATAACCAGATGGTAGCTATGTGAATGAGTGAGGGAGACATAGTACCAAGTCATTAACGACAGTTGTGTTGTGAAGGCCAAAGTAAGTAATGCAATAACGTCTTTAATTAACCTAACCTTAACTGTATGATATCATTGCAATACTTAATGTGTAGCCAAGTGATTCTCAATCTCTTATTTTTCATTTCGAAGAGCCCCAGTTTGCTATCTACACTGTAAACTATCAGAGTGAGTGCTCTTTTGTATTGTGTTTCAGCCTATACTCTGAATGATAACTTGATAAAACAGCCAATGATGTACTAAAAAAACAAGTTGTTAAAGAAAATAACTTGATTACAGTATGCGAAAAATGTGTGCAGTGGACAGACAGCTAAAGGCCTTCTGATTGGTCAATGCACAGGTGGGGTGATGTCATGGAACCAAAAACAATTGTGGGTACAGAATACCAAAAGAGAGCAGATTTGAATGTTAAAGCAATAAAAAAGGTTTTCAGTTGTCACTCATCCAGTGGTGAAATGTAAGTACATTTACTCAAGTGCTGTACTTAAGTACAAATTGAGGTACTTGTACTTCACGTTTCATGCCACTATGTACTTCTACTCCGCTACATTTCAGAGCGAATTACTGTACTTTTTACTCCACTACATTCATCTGACAGCTTTAGTTACTAGTTACTTTACTAGTTACTTTACTTTATTTCTGCACACTTAACACACGTAGTTTATAAAATATGATGTTTTATTATAAATTAAACAATATAACGGCCTACAAGTCCAGCTGAAAGGATTGGCCGATCAATCACTTGGTTGACTGGCAGAACTGTTTGGATCGTTTCCAGTTTCTAAAAAAAGTTTTCTGCATTGAGTACTTTTACTTGTAATCCTTCCCAAGTATATAAGTGTAAGTATGTAAATGTAAGTACATTTCCCGAATGATACTTACATACTTTTACATAAGTAACGTTTTCAATGCAGTACTTTTACTTGCAACATAGTATTTTTACATATCTGAATATTTCTTCCACCACTGCGCTCACCTCGTTGCCCTTTCCCTGGGACATGCTGTCATTAGTCAGCTCTTCATCAAAAGCGTTGGTGCTCTTTGCCTTCTTCTTGGGCTTCTTCACTTCTTTGTCACTGTCACTGCTGCTATTGTTGTTATTGTTGTTGTTGGTGCTGTTGTTGTCATCACCATCCTCCTTGGCATTGTCGTCGTCGTCATCATCACCATCATCGTCATCATCGTCGTCGTCTTCCTCATCGTCGTTATCATCATCGTCGTCATCACTAGCGCTGCCACTGCCGCCCTCCTCTTCCTCCACTCCTCCTTTTTGAGCAGCAGCTTTTCCTTTCTTCTTTCCCGCTGTGGGTCTCCAGTCGTTATCATCCTCGCTGTCGTAGTCGTCCATTTCGTTCAGCTCTTCCATAGTCGTAAAGTCCAGCAAGGGGCGGTTCCTGCGAAAATTCCATTTCTTCGGCTCGGCCTGAGACTCTTCCGTGCTAGTGCTGCCAGCGCCTGGCGTTGAGTTGGATTCAGTGGCGGCGCCTGCAGCAGGCTCAGGCTCAGCCTCGGCCTCAGGGTCAGGGTCAGGGTCAGGGTCAGGCTCAGGCTCAGGCTCAGGCTCAGGCTCAGGCTCAGGCTCAGCCTCGGGCGCCTTCTTGCTCTTGCGTCGGCCTTTGGGTGGGGTGGCGGCGAGGCTGTCTTTGGTGGAGCTGTCTGAGGAAGGCTGCTGTTTGGTCTTCTCTTCATCTTCCGTTAAGTGTTCCTCGGCAGCCAGGTCTTTAGCCTCCTCTTCACCTATGCAGTCGTCTGCAGAACCGCCGTTGTCCGAGTCGCTCTCTGATCCTGCAGCGCTCGCTTTGGACCCTTCCTCGTCACTGCCGTTCCCGGTGCCATCTGATCCTATCACAAAACAATAACAACACAATTGACCCTCCGTATTTCTATTTTTATTTGTTTCATCTTCTTCCCTTTCCTTTTTTATTCCACCATCAATTTAATTCTTCAGTGTTTCTGTCTGTTTTCTGTTTCTGTTACATAAGGCTAGTCCGACTGTGCTCACCTGAGGCATCTCCCACTTCAAAGTCACTGTCATCTGAGCTGTCATAATCCAAGGCATCTAAAAGAGAGGCAGCAAGGGGCTTTACCTGCCGGCGCTTCAGACTGCGGTCCACTAAAGAAGGAGAGCAGCAGAGAACAAAACACAAGGAATCGTTTAAGTGTGGGTAAGCTGTGATGTGCATATGGCAGGACAACGCGTGGATTCATGAGTGCAGTGAAAAGCAGTACAAAAATACAAAAGGTTATTAGAGAAATCGTGTTTCACACTACCATGTAAAACTTGTTGTCAAAAGTGATTTTCGTCTCTAAGCAGTCACTTTATGAAGTAGTCAAGACAAATATCTGGTCTGAGACTCTGATTTAGAGTTTTTAGCGGCTCTGCATATCAACACACTTGTATATTGCACTAAAGAAAGATATCTGCTTTTGCGTTTAATCAACGCCGTGGGTACGTACATAGGTAGGTGGAGACGCAGAACCTATGGCGCACTCTAAATCATTGACTATGGCGCACCTCTCAAAACATTTAACTACACGTTGCCCCTTACCTTCCTCTTTCTTTGTGTTTTAATTCTAAGGAGAATTTTAATTCTAATATATATATATATATAGAGAGAGAGAGAGAGAGAGAGAGAGACTAGTCTTTCTGGCCAAAAACCTATAATGGGGTTACAAAATATATAGCATAATGACTGGTTTACAATTACAATGTTTACATTTTGCACTTTTACTCTGATTTCTACCTCTAAAACATTTAAGGGATGCCAAACCAGTACATATTTAATATGTTATGTTACAGTTTAGTACTTAAATGTGCCAGGGCAGGGCTTTTGTGATACACTTTTTTTTTTTTTAGATGTTTGCTGTCCTGCCAAAAGGATTGTGATAGTAATCACAGCTTTACAATACTAAGTAGTCTTAGTCTTAATGACTACTCAAAGCACTTCTGCATAGTACAGGAACCATTCTCAATTCACCCATTCACACACATTTGAACACTCTTGCCGAGGATGGGGTGCAACCTTCCAATTAGCAGGCGACCGCTCTTCCACTGTGCCACAGCCACCCTGTACTGTTTTGTTAAGGCAGATTAAGCATGGTTGCACAGTTAACTGTTGAATTACGTTCTATTTTTTTATGTTAATAAACTATATTCTAAAGTTTAACTATTGAACCCTCTGGTTTCTTCAGGCTTCAATCATTATCAGGATACTCTTAAAACTGGCTGCATTACCAAATTATATGTTGTGATAAATATCGATATTGATCAATTTGGAAAAAATCATTGTGATCATATTTTTTGATCTCTACAATCAACAAACTCTACCAGCATCCGAAACTTGGAGGAGAAAATACGATTAGCCTGTCAAAGTTGCATGGCACAAACAATCAGAAAATGACACTAAAATCACAGTTACACATCATCAGTATATGTCGGTGAAGAACAGTATCTGTCAGTTGAACAAAAGTGAACTGCCATTTAAAAGTGGCATTTCAGTAAGAATCAGTGAAACATAAGTAACATATAATGTATTGTTTCTTAATGCCATATGCCAGTGGAACACCGGCGGCATATTAAAAGTGAATAGTGAGTGTCATACCACTAAGAATGTATGCCACTAAAAGATTGCTTGTCAAGGGGGGTGGTAGAGCCAACTACTTGTAAGAAACAGTGGTCTGCAATATTAAAACTTGTGTTTTAATGTGTGGTGCAGCTCCATGCTGCCTTCATGGGAAAGGGACAGGATCTTATATAAACTGCGTACTGGCACTGAAGCATTAGCCCCATTTTGATATTGTCTTAGTCTTTAGGATAGCATTACAGTAAAATGATTGGGTGAGGTGCAACAACAAAAAAAAGATTGTAAACTGAAGAGCACACGATTATATAGTAATATATAGGAGCACTATACTTAGTTTATATGTTGACATTACCTATATGATTTTCTTCAAGAACAAAAACATGTACAGTTTTTCTGCCTGTTCAAGAAGTAGGATCTTGAAATAAGTCCTTGTTTTGGATTTGAGGGGGTTCTGGTTCATGGCTGCCCATATTTTTTATAGAAAGGGCCCACGACTGATGTTTGTTTACATTTTGCAAACCTTTACACAGATCTCTGTGATAAAGTAAGCTGCTACAACAGAACGCGAAAGCCACGTGTATTCGGATTTAGCCTATCAGTTTTAATAATAGGTCACTCTGATGCTGAAATTGGGACAAATATGAAATTCCCAAACGCCCCTCACGTGCACACTGCTATAGCTATTAGCAAAGTGTTAGCAAACAAAGAGCTCCGCTAACGTTACCAAAAAGCAACGAAAATGCTAAAGCAAAGTCTTGTTCTTTCGGCCAATAGGTAGTCAAATATATTCTTTAACCTAACACGTTTCGTTGTGTACATTAATTTCGTCCAACAAACTCACTATCAGATTAACTGCAGTTGTGTCGCTGGGATATCTATTGGCATACCAAGCAAAGCAGCTAAATGTGGCTAGCACTAACGTTAGCTGTAACGTTAGCTAGTCAATCACGTTTTACTGCACTGCTATGCAAATCTTTAAATCCGCGTCACACAGATACAAGTATGAGAATAGGATTAACGTGTAAGAATACGGTTAGACTGACAATAGCAGACCAAGTAAAGTCCCAAACCGCACTTCCAACAAATTAACATTCGCATTAGCAACACCAAGTGCCACTCACAACACATAACGTTAGCTGGGCTAGCTTAGCCGGCTAGCTGATCATTAACGTTAGCAATCCGAGACAGCAAATAATGTTGTTAAATCGGTGCACTGGCAAATCCAACGGAACTAAATCGTGCTGAAACTTAGAGGGGAAAGCAGCACTCACTTTGTAGTTCGTATTTACTACAAGGAACAAGGTAGGTCTCCTTTTAGCAGCATGGTATGTGGACAATAGAAAACACAGCTGTGACGTATATAGACGAATGGATGTTGTTGCCATGGGGACATATAAGGAGGAAACAGAATGGTGACATTACAGATAAATTAGTCCAAAAGATCGGTAAATTAATAAAAAGCATATGATTTATTATGTAATACATATATTCATATATTCCGTTCTACATTTGGACCAGTATGTAGGAGAGATGGGCAATTGGAAACATTTTTACAGTTTCCTTTATAACTGACTCACAGACTACTTGAAACACACCAGTCATCGTTTGATATAAGAAACATATGTGCACTAATTGATGATACAATTGATAGCCTATATTTACTCTAACAAGGACAAGACTAAAATCTTACATTTAATGCAAAAAGTCAGAGTGCTGCAATTGTCCCCACAAGTCACATTAACCCACTGTATCTTAAATAAAACCACACCTTAAAGTACTCAGATTAGGCTACTGTTGTAGTATCTAATAATTTAGTGTATATGGTTCACATTCTTTTGTCGGGCATGCATTTAAAGCAAAAGTCTATTTGGATTTCTATGTCAACTAGGTTTTTTATTATTTGAATGGAGTTGAAAATAGATTGTAGACTACTCATAGGCTATATAATAATCACTCTTTCTGTTTACATTGAGCCACGATAAATACTTGTATGCTAGCTAGCAACACCTGTCATCTAAAAAGAAACTGTCATACATCAAAATCCTTTTTTTGTTGAAAACTTTTTTTAATTCCACTACTTTTCCACAGGCAGAGAGAGAATCATACTAAGCATGTGCAGAGTAGGTGTCAGAAATTGAGCGTGTTACAATTGCCCCTGTTTGATCAGCATAAGCATTTAGAAAGACATCCCTCAATTACTTTTTTGTGTATATATATATATATATATATATATATATATATATATATATATATATATATATATATCATACAGTAGAATGTACAGTATATCAATAGATATACTGTACATTAAAAATTAAAAAGTGTGTATATACAATAGATGTATACACTTTTTACCAATGTTTAGGATATCTATTGATTTCTTGAATTCATTACAGCCACGGTTCCTGCATTAGTCATAAGCAACTTCCGGCTACAACTGGTTCAAACTTCGGCTCCCAGGCTATTAAATTAATGTGCATTAACAAAAGGGAGTTGGAATCAGGGCACTTAATTAATCCCCTCAGGGAATATGTTCAGTTGCAGCTGCTCACAGTTAGATTAAAGGTAAGAATAAGATTAAGAACAGAGCAATTCAATAAGTAACAAAAGTAACATAGCTACAGTGCAAGAATGTTACACCACTGAGTATAATTGCACTGGCTTTCTTTTACTTTGTCAAATTGATTTTCAATTATATTACTCACTTCTAAAGCAGAACTTGGATTTGACCCAGCGTGTGAATTAGGTCTTTTAACATTAGATCGTACATGGTCATCTAACCAGTTACTTCTAGCTGTTCCCAGATCCAATTCTTTGACCAGAGGGGATTCTGGCTTTTGGCTGTCAGAGCTCCCAAACTCTGGAAAAGACTTCCTCTAGAGATTCAATCATCAACATCTGTATGGCTGTATTCTAGTGCTATACAAACAGATGTATTAATATGATTGCTGTTGTTATTACTAGGACCATTGGCAATGCTAGACCTTTTTTTAGGGGGGGCTCAAGCCAACCTAAACTTTATCTCATTCCCCCGAAAAATGATAATAATAAAAACGTTTTTTATTTATTTTTTAATCGTTGTGTAATCGTGTAACAATGTCATTAGGGGCTGCGCCATCCTAAAGGTCTGATCCTAGAATTGCCCCTAATTGGGACTCTCCTTTTCAGACATAGCCAGGCCACTTTTATTTCTAAAAAAACATGGCATACAACAGAAATTGAGGGAAAGAATAAAGTTTAAAAGCACTACTAACAACAGAAAGACAACAAAGAATACATAATAACAGTACACACAACAAAATAAAAAGGTGTTGGTCGCTTTCACAAAGACTGTGTTTCAAACACACATTTAGATGATACATTTGTAGATGATTTTATTAGAAATTAACAGACCTTTGTCATTCTGTTTAAAAGTCTGGGTCAGAATTGCCTAACTTGGTTCAGATTAGATGTTCTTGAGTGCTGAATGTGCCACGAATTCATTTCCCCTTTCAATCTAGTTTGTAATTTGCTGCAAATCTTCTTAAAAGAAAAAGATGTAAATGGGCTGTATTTATACAGCACTTTTCTAGTCTTAATAACAACTACTCAAAGCGTTTTTACATAGTACAGGAACCATTCAAACACATTCATACAATGTGGCCGAGGCTGCCGAACAAGGTGCCACCTGCTCATCAGATAGACACTCACACACATTCACACTCCGATGACGCAGCATCGGGGCTAACTCAGGGTTCAGTGTCTTGCCCAAGGACCCTTTGACATGGGACTGCAGGGCCAGGGATTGAACCCCCAATTCCAACCAATTCCACCTTGCCACCAAGATTTAAAGATGATTTGAAAAATCATGCAGTTACTGTATTCAGACTTTCTTTTGGATTCATGCCGGAATAGGAACCCTCCTTTTAAAGGAAAAAGTTATATTAAAATGAGCGTTGTTTCTATTGTCCTCGACTGACTTTGCCAGTTTAGCAAATAAGAGACGATTAAAATAAACGAGCTTGGACTGATCCTGATACATGGTAAAGGGAAGACTGATGGTGTAGGCAAGCCAAAGGGATGATTACAACTGTCTTTACGTGATGACAAATGGCCCTGCATTGTGCTGGAAAGAGGCTGTTTTTTTTTATCAGCTTGCATCAAAACACGGGGATATCACAGTAGCCATCGTTGTCATCATCACTATCAGCATATTCATCGTTTTCTCTGCTGCTCTGATTTGATCAACATAGAGCCTGGGATGCAGCCAGAGAGTGTTGGAGGGAGCGGGTCGGAAATGACATTGGTCAGTGTGATAATGTTAGTGCACTGCCATGTAAAATAAAAGGATTTTAACTACGCACAAGTCCTACCGAGCGCCTTGGATTGTTAAAGTCTGCACAACAGTTGAATTCCCCAAAAACATTCTTTAACAGTGCAAATAAAGGCACTTAATGTTTTGGCCTACAATTTGGCCTCCCTCAGGTGTATTTTATTGTTTTCTGAAGATTAATTTTGGGCTATTTTAAGACTTTATTTTTAAAGGACAGCTGAAGACATGAAAGGGGAGAGAGAGGGGGAACAACATGCAGCAAAGGGCTGCAGGTCCGGGTCAAACCTGCGACCGCTGCGTAAACCCCTATACATGGGCGCGCTCCACCACACGAGCTACCCAGGCACCCTCCTCAGGTGTATTTGATTGCTGTGACCCATGATCCTTATCTGTTGTCATCACATCACAGGGTCAGCAACAAACAAACACATTAGAATAATATTCAGACATAGATGTACATACTAATACTATTCAGAGTGGGCAATTAAGATGACAAATTAATGACCTCCCTGTTTGACAACAAATATTGCCTGTAGTTGTTTCTCAATAATTTAGATAGATAGATAGATAGAGAGATAGAAAGATGGATAGATACTTTATTCATCCCAAAGGAAATTTTAGGAATCCAAACGCAAGACAACCATAACACAACAAACACATATACACACATTTCACACATACATAAGAATAAAAATAAAAATCATTCACAGAAATGCAATGACCATCATAAGGGAAGGTACTAACTATGGTAGAAAAGTGAACAGTGCAGTAGATCATGATTAAATATGAACAATTACATATGAACATAACCTAGAAACTGACTGAATGAATAAGAATAAGAACACTATGTAACAAGGAATACGTTATGTAGATTATATGACTCTCATTTAATACATGCACAACAGTAGCACTAACACAACAATTTAAGATGGCTACACAATTCTTTGAAACTGAAATAAATTTGTGACATGATTTCAATCAGGAGAAACTTCATTGCAAAGGTTTATTAGCACATTTACATAATAAAATGTAACAAAATATACATAGTCTTTGGAGATTAGACTCCATCATTGTACAATATTTTTTAAAGGGGTAGAGAAGCCTAGACATATCCCCCTGATGGAGTCCAATCACAGGAGGTGGTGGTGGTGAAGGAGCCCAAAGACCAGACCGTTGGTGGGACAGACAATTGAGGCAGCCACTTTCTACACTATTTGTGGTCTGTGCCCTCATTACTTATGTCTCTGTTGTGCAGGTTGCACGTGATTGTGACTCTTTTAAGCTCGTAGTCAGAATACCAGGTCAAAATTCAAAGATGGGATATTATTAAAAGGAAAGGAACAATCTCAGAGTCCTCCTTGTTGTAGCATACGTAGAGTTTATATCTAATATGTCTTATATTCTTTTAAAGGAGACATGCTTTATTTTTGTTACTAATTTTTTACCAGTTTCCACCCATGCAATGAGCCCTTCACAGGATGAAATAAACTCTGTGCCCCTGGAATATCCATCGAGCGCCTGTAGGTGAATACAGGAAAAAACCAGCAGCGCTTTTACTGCTTGGTCTGGATGTTTACTTCCTATGTTGTGATTCAAAAGCACAGAAGAGGCTGAAGTCCTTTAAAAAGGACATATGAGCTGCACAAACACACTGTATACATTGAAAATGACCCTCAACCCATTACTCCGAGGGGTAGAATGAAATGCGGCAGAAGATAAAACTAGATGCTGGCGACTTTATTGAAGTTTGATTTAAGAGGAGCGGTAGGAAAGGCTGTGCAGGCTCAGTGCAGAGAGCTGAGATCTTGAGAAAGTGTCCTACCACAGATATCAGTCAGCTTGATGAGCCACGGGACAGAAGCAATTACACCAAGAGCAAGAATAACACAGGGTTTAGGAAATAAAAACATTACTATAAGGATGCACCATGACAAGTAATGTTTAAAACCTCATTTCAAGAGGAGTAATTGCATTGGATTTTATTAATGAATCCTGAGGTAAAATGTACCCAAATGTCTGTGTTGATCTACATGTACATTTAGCCTGCCTCCACTTCGAGATGTTGCATTTAAATTGGAATATTTATCCACTTGTGTGTGTGTAAATCATCTGACACCATATTCTTCATTTATCTTTCATTAGACTTTCCTTTACTTTCCATTCTAGATCTGGAGAAATTGAATTGTATTACTAACCCGCTGGCAGTTCCTACCGATGTCTTGCAGTAAGCAATTAAATCTGAGGCATGCTGAACAAATTGTATTTTAAAGAAGTGTCATTTTCAGCTCTCACAAGAATTAATCTGATAATGCAATTTGATGAAGATAGAACCAAATGCTTTGTTTCTATTTAATACATCTGGTTGTCAAACAGGGGCTCAAGGGCTCCTATGGTTCTGTCAGGGTTTGGGTTGGTGGTAGTAGCTCAGTCAGTAGGTTAGTGGTTTGAAATCGAAGGGTCGCTCGTTCAACTCCCCAACTCCAAAGTATGTGGACTGGTAGTTGGAGAGGTACCAGTTCCCCTCCTGGGCCCTGCCAAGGTGCACTTGAGCAAGGCCCTGAACCCTGCAACTGCTCAAGGTGCCTTTCCATGGGCAGCCCCCTTACTCTCACATCTCTCCAGTATAAATTGTAATTTCCCTTTGCGGGATTAACAAAGTATACATTATTATTATTATTATTATTACTACATACTCTCGCGTTGCCAGACCTTCCTCCACAGTGCTGTGGCATTAGGGTTGAAACTCATAAATTCCAGGATGGTAGAAAGAACTCTCTGGGTCGTTTCTTTAAACCAATCACAATCGTCTTTTGCGGCGCTAAGCTCTGGACGCAGCGAAGGTGGCTCTGCAAAACAGCCTCGGGGAGGATTTTGTTTTGGTGGAACATTTACAACCCTGCAAAAGAAAAGGACCCATACATTTTTTTTGGATAATTTTTGGGGCATTTTAGGCCTTTATTAGGACAGCTGAAGATGTGAGCGGCAAGAGAGAGAGGGGGACTGATATGCAGCAAAGGGGCGAAGGTCATAGTCGAACCTGCAGCCACTGCAACTAGGACGGAGCCAGGTGAGCTATCCAGGCGCCCCCACATGCAATGTTACATGAAGTTAACTTTTGACACAATTCAATAACGTGAGCTATTTAAATTAGCCGATTCAATGTTAAACCTCAGTGGTTCTTACCGGTGGATCTCCACAGCAGTCCCACCGATCGCTCCCAACATGTCCCAGTTAGAGAGGAAATGCCCTGAACTTATTCTTTGATTTAATGTCATACAGGATCGTTCTGTAAATGGCAAGGCATTCTGGGAGAAAATAATAGTAGAGCAGTAGCTGTGACTGTTAAAGGTTACAGATATTTACTGTTAATACCAATGCATATTGGGAAAATAAAGAAGAAGGCGGGAATTACATTGCAGAAATTATTGTAAATTCATATAATACAGAGAAACTGTCTGTCTATTTAAAGTAAAATACCATAATATTATTTTGATAAATCTTTTTTTTTTACATGTTTAAGAAATAAACAGTTTCAAACAATTACAAACAATACACTGAGATAAAATACCTTAACATTTAAAAACTATGCATACTGTAAATAAACAGTAGTTTACTGTCAAAGCTGCTGCCATTATAGTACTATAAATTTATGGTGCAAAGTTTTGCAACGTTGTCTTTATATTTTGTTCAATATCACCTCTGAGAGTAAATACCAAAGTTATATATCATTGGAAAAATAGACAACCCAATCTGTTGATTTTATGCAAGACTGCAGTTGTTTACTGTTTCAAAAATAAAATGTTCATTCCTCACTTCAAACACTAAATTCACACACGCACGCACAAACGCACACACGCACGCACGAGCGCACGCACACAGAAGAGTCAGAGTCAGCCATTAGAATAGGTTTTCACCACTAGGCCATCCCTGTTATCCCTGGTATATCACAGGACTGCCAATCAATTACATTTTTTGGTCACTATTAATATTATAAAAGAGTGTCCAAGTTAACTTGCATTTAATCACAAAATTAATGATTTTTTTTCCCAGAAGACAGGTCCCACTCATGAAATATTTTAGAGAAGATATAAAAATATGAAAATACATTTGGATACCTGCAGAAAGAATATTCAACCTATTAGAGTTTAAAGGAATGTGTGCTAATTTTTTATAAACACGTTCATTTTTACAGTCCTAATACATACACACACACACACACACACACACACACACACACACACACACACCAACTGTGGCCAATTTATTGAAAGCTTGCAATTTGTTGATCCTAAGGTCAAAGACTTGCCCTCTTTGCAGAAGAGCCTTTAGAGGATTTACGTCAGACAGTGACACACAATCACATACACAGCATTAGTATGAGCAAGGTTAACAGATGTCATGGAAACTGTATTCATTAGCCCTGGCACCTTGACATTATGTTACTGGGCCGTGAATAGACTGCTATCAGTAAAGCAGGAGATCCAATTGTTCCCAGATAGGCTTTCAACTCTGCCACTTTATATGTTATGATGTTTCAGTCATGTTCGAAGAGCGCCTCAATTGGAGATATTCTCAGAAAAATGCGGATGGCATGTGTCTGACAACTTCCAATTTCCTTTAAAAGGCGCAACTATTTATAAAACTTCCAGGCACTCTCTCCTTGGCGCTTTAGACACAGCCTCCATTTCTTTGATGGATTGGCTGTCATATTCCGACAGCGCAGTGCTTCTTTCACTTTATAGACGTCTCTGTGCTCCTGACTGTGCAAGCTGTAGTTTTTCTCCCTTATCATTACACTGCTGTTTGCGGCCTCTTCCTATAAACAAACAAGCAGCACAACTGAATAATCATGACTTTGGGAGGGTTGAACTCAGGTGATGGAGCTCAAATGCCATGTAAGCTAATAACCATCACTCACTACCTTATCATCAGAAATGTTAATTACTTCAATGTTCATGATGGCACAGGAGTGATCGGCATGCATATTATTTGTCACACGCATTAATGTCCTGACCACATAAACCGGACTCCACCAACCTATAGAACTGGTCCATTGCAGTAACTTATTGTAAAAAGTAAAATGTCCATAACTTCCTTGATTATAAAGTAAGTTGATGTGCTATATTAATACTGTAAAAGTATCAAAATGCTCAATCCACAGAGAAATGCACAACCCGTATTCAGAAACTGGTCTTTAAATGAGCCATCTGGACTTCCGCAGGTTGTGATGTCACAATTATACTTTACTATACTATATATATGTTATATTATATATAGTATGAGAAAAATGAAGGGTTTTTGAACATTTAAGCATTCTAGTGGAAACCCAAAATACATGTATAAACTTGAAAATAATCATACATGTAATAGGCCCTTAAAAACAGAAGATAAAGCCATTATGACATGTTTTGCTTTTGTTTCCACTATTCACAGAGTACCTGGAACTTAATTTTGGTCCTGCTCAGGAGGTGATACTAAATGCAAGTTTCAGGTACTTTTTGGGGCAACTACAACAAACACAACAACATTAACTACCATGTTCCTAATAAACTGATATATTGGAGGGCCAATATTAAGCATTTCCCTCGGTATTGGCACTTATAATGCCCAACTTAAAAAAATAAATAAAAAAATGTTAAATGAAATATTTAAAAAATAACATAAAAACGGACGGTCAACCATGTCATGAGTGTTGGCGTTGCAACGTTTGTCCTCCAGAGGGCGCTCTACAACGTGCCTGTTGGCAACACTGATATGTTTTTTTTTACTTATTGTGTTTTTGGTCAAAGGACCTTTATGTTTCATGTGTTAAGTTTGTATTTTCATACATTTTATTTATCAGAACTTTAATATATTTTACTGTTCCTTTGTTCTGTTGTGACAATAAAACAAATTATTGTCGTAGCATTTTAGTGAGAACTACTAATAGCTTATGTTATGGAAATCTGTTTAAGTTTTGTTAAGAATTTCTGGATTATTTTGAAAAAACATATATCGGCTGATACATCAGAAAATCTGATGTTTTTATTAACCAAATATTTGTATCTGTATCGGCCTTAAACATCCTTTATCAGTCGGGCTCTAGTTACAACTCATGTTTATATCAGCCCAGTATCACTGGGAAATTAATTCCTTTTTAGAATCCCTGCAACACTTGTATCGCGTAATATCATTTAAACATACATTTGTTCATATAATGTGACACCAGGCAACACTATGGTTAAGGTTCGGTTGGATTTTGGCACAAAAACCAGCTGGTTATGTTTCAGCAAAGATCGTGGATTAATAAAAGTTTTTTAAGGTTACGGACCTTCATCGTCAGTGTTGCAATAACAAACACCTAAAGTGTAGTCCCTCTGCGCTAATGAAATGTTAGATGAAATACAGCTGAAACACACAGGAAAATAATCCAAATAAATCTTCATAAAAGGTACTTTTGTTTGACCAAATGTGTGGCCTATATTCCCACATAGCTCACACTTCTTTCCACCATTTTCCTCATTTCTTGTACCTCATCGGTCGCGATCTGCTATTTCAAAGTCATACAGACATAAAAAAAGTATACATTTAAAAAAAGGAGAGAATGTTAGTAAGAATAACCTTTTTTACTTATGTAGCACCTTTAAAAACCAAGTTTACAAAGTGATTTGAAAGACAAGCAAGACAAAAGGGGTCAATAAACAGACAGCTAAACAATGTGGCCAAAAAGCTATATAAATAATATGTTTATAGTAAATAATATATAACATAATATATCATGTGCCGTAAAAGAACTGGACACTTAGAAATAATTGTGCAATAGTAGTTTTTCTTATACTTCTATTGTATTTACTATATTTATTTTGATTCTGTGTCTTTGGCCTTTTTAAGGGTACTTTCAGTTTTTTTGTGACACACGGAGGGTGAGTTGCGGAAAAAATTATTTGGACAGCTGCTGTGGAATGACAATAAAACATATTCTATTCTATAGAATAAAGATTAACAGCAATAATAGATACAGATTAGACCTGGCCAATAGTAGCTTGTGTACTAATAATGTAAATAATGTACAGTAATACTACTGCTTAGAAGCTGCGTTGTTTCCATAATAACACGTCTCTGACTCTCTGACCATCAGCACCAGTTCCCATCAGCTCTTCTCCCTGAACGCCAACAGCTGCACCTCCTGTCATCAGTCCGTCAAGTTAACAGACAACACCACCCTCACTGGACTCACGTGTGGTAGGGATCACCCTGGCTCCATCATCTCCCAGGACCTTTCCAAACCTAAATCCATTCAGCCTCCTTTTTCCTTTTTTACATAGATTTGTTTCTATATATATTGTTTTATTTCATGTTAATGTTTACTATGTTTGTTTGTTTATGTATGTAGTATAACTTACTTTAGCAATAAACCTGATTCTCATTCTCTCATTGACATTCCTTGCTTGTTTTCCTCAGTTCCTCCCATATCTCCTTGTATCTCTGCTAAGTTTTTTTATCCAAGACCCAGTTGTAAAAACTGCGGGGTATTTGATTTTCCTGAAAGGTTAGAGAAATGTAGCTGGTGTCCTCACAAGTATAATGAGTGTGCATGTGTGTGTGTGTGTCTGTGTGTGTCTGTGTGCGTGTTTTTGAGCGTGTGTGCGTCTGACCTCGTGGATATTGTCTTCCTGGTAAATCTGGTCCCTCCAGCAGGCCTGCGTGTGAGCAGCAGCTTATCAGCTCTGACCAGAGTTAGCCTCACTCCCAACCACCTCCATCGCCTGAGAGGAAACTAAATTGCACCCATGCAGTTAATAAGAATAAAAATATATATTGCAACAGAGTCTCACACAGCCATTACAAATACCACATAAAGATGTAGTTGGTGGGGGATGTGTGTATGTGTGTGTGTGTGTGTGTATGTGTGTGTGTGTGCGTTAACAGGAACTTGTTGGCATGGTAAGACATCTCCCAGGATCAGACGAGGGTTGGACCTGCTTATGATGAAAAGTCGTGGTAGCTCTTGCCCTTCTCCACAAAGCCAAAGAAACATTTATTTCCTTTGCTTTACACCGCCAGTGTCATAGGTGCATATTGAATTCCTGACAACACTGTGACGATGTATATGGAAGGTAATTACATATCAAATGTTCTTTTTTTTTCATTCCGCCCCGGGACGGGAATATCCATCCGTTACGCCCAGAGATTGTATGGAGAAATCATGTTTCCTCAAGTCCTCAAACACACCATTTACAGTTTATATCAAAACAGGTAGAGCAGTCTGGGATATCTGCGCCATGGTAAATTAACTTCTGGCAATGCTGTACGTGATACATTTCCTGTGAAATAAGAAGGATGGTTTATTATATATTGGAAACACTGAGTTCTTCCTGCAATTATGATTTAATTGAAATATATTGTGTTGGGTTAGAGGAAATGTTTTGTGAGAACTGCCCACCAACACAGTGCTATTTTGTGTTTGGCTTCCCAGACCTTTGTGTAAATATTAAGGAAATGAGCAGAAGAGGAGAATGAAAGTGAGAAGTTAATGACTTCCCTCAAGTGTGTAATCATTCAAAATGTCTACTGTATGCTGACGATACTGTTATTTTTCTCTCTGATTCAAATCCTGATATCATAAATTCTAAATTATCTTCTGACGTTCATCTTATACACGACTGGTTGAAAAATAATCATTTAACCATCAATGTTCAGAAAACTGAATGTATGTATTTTTATTCATCCAGAAAATGTCTTTCTTGTACTAATCCTATAACGTTTGCTAACCAAGAACTTGTTGTTTCAAAAACTTACAAATATCTTGGTGTGCTACTTGATTCTCACCTTACATACCAGGGACATGTGTCTAATTTAACAAAAAAGTTTAATCAGAAACTTTATGTTTATAATAAGATCAGATCATATCTTTCTCCTTCTGTTTCTGAAACCTACTTACATGCTATT
>NC_048420.1:5005390-5029213 GCF_013103735.1 Etheostoma cragini | reverse complement strand
CCCGTTTTTGTATTGTAATGTAATGTTACTTTTTCTAACTTTCCTGTATAATAAATATATGAAATGAAATGAAAAAAAGTATATCGTGGGGGATTTTGTGGCAAGTTTCATTGAAAGGATTCCACAATGTGCTGCAACAAAGGAAAAAAAGGATTTCCAGTTCTAAGAGTGGAAATTGAGGCACTTTCACTCTTGCCATTAATGAAGGAATGGTTCAAATGTACTGTTTTTTTTAACCTGGAGTCTATTGCCCTATGTTTTTGTGTCTAAGTGACTGATGACAAGCTACAATGGAAGTTAATAGGGCAGTTGTTCAGCAAATATTTACCTTCACAAAAGTGCTTGTTTTGACGCTGACAGACTCAGATTAATATTCTAAGTGTCTGACAACATTATGGAAAGGATCCCTCCAGAGATAGTCCTTTAAAACATATTTGTGACCTTTCTGTTTAACTAGGAACGGCCCTGAAGTTGCTAGCCTTGAATCCACCGGACTCCATTTATAAAAGTAATACTTTTAGCGTGCATACAGCCAACATATTTTCACATGAAAATCTGTAAACTCTGTGATTATTTCTACCAAAACTTAAGTTGTGAAGGTTTGAAAAATGAAAAGATGACCAAAAACAGCTTTTCATAATTTTATTTAGTTTCTGTCGACTTTGATTGAAGTGTAATTTATGCTGCTAAAATTACTGTTTATTTACATGGAGTCTGGTAGGTTTAGCAAACGCAATTTTGTGAATGTGTTTATCCGATACACTAAGGAGGCACGGCAGCAAAGGCACTCATGGCCCCCATGACATTTCTACCCTGGTACTAATCTTGGTAAAAGAGTGTTCCTGTGGGCAGATCCATCTGCTTGGAATTGACAATACACAACCCTCAATTGTGTACTGTATGTATATTAGTCTACAGTCTTTCCTGCATAGAGGAATTTTTGGCACCCCACAAAGAGGTTTTAGCCAGCCCCAAAGGAAAATCACCAGCACCAAAATGATAAGAATTGAAAATAAAATGTGTGTTTGAGAGGAATTTACCAAACAGCCGTTAAACAAGCACCACATAAACTTGAATGAATATGAGAGCCAATCTCAGTTTTATCTACAGAGTCAGGCTGTGTCACACTGTTCTGGGGATATATTTCAATAACAATATTATTTTTGTTAATTGGGATTTATTTACTCGAGCATAACATACATTTTTGTTTATGAATTGTCAGAAATAAAAGGAAAATGGATGGATTTCGGTCAAATGAGGTAACTAAAACTCATTGCTTTTCCTGTCCGTATCATGCGTAGTCATTAGTTAAAGTTAAAGAAGTAGAAGGAGTTTAAACGAAAAGTAATGAATATTTTTAAATATTTGAGTTGGCCAGTGCATTTGTTATTAATTCATGTGCAGTCTTTCAGGAAAGTGTGTGTCTTTATGCTCTTTGGTGAATTATCCACCACTTCTTTTTCAAGCGCTTTGATTAGTCGTTAAGACTAGAAAAGCGCTATATAAATTCAGCACATTTACATTTACATTCTCTTCATGCCTCCCCCTCCTTTGTAGTGTTGCTTCTGTGCTGGGTTAAGTAATGTCCCAGAAAATAGGTTTCCATTTAAGATAAATACAGCAACAAA
Organism: Etheostoma cragini; assembly: GCF_013103735.1. Taxonomy (NCBI): domain Eukaryota; kingdom Metazoa; phylum Chordata; class Actinopteri; order Perciformes; family Percidae; genus Etheostoma; species Etheostoma cragini. The sequence continues at coordinate 5,027,585 of NC_048420.1, read as the reverse complement.
TCATAGTAATTACACAAGATAACCTAATAAATACCTAACACTGCACAATCTGTTCCCTCGCTTCTGTCGTTAGCCTCCACCGGGAAGCTTACGTTAGTGTAGCTAACAGCTAATACTAGCTGATAGCCTGATGCAATCTAAAAAATTACTCAAACTAAAAACTGGAAAAAGCAGGCTATAACTGAAGTAACAGCTGTTATATATTATAACAGTTATTTTAAAATTTTATTTAGAGTGTTTAAAGTTATTACATGCTCTCTCAGCTGGCGGTTGGCCAAATTAGCGGTTAGCTGAACAAACGCTAGCTTCCTTTATTCAGCGGTACGCAGTGTTTTATGGGAGGAGTAGTTCCTTCGCTTACACAGTCTTGTACCTTTGAATTTTTGGGGACTTGACTTTAGTTTTTTCACTTGAAATGATACGTTGCATGTTTATGAGTCGCCGTAGCTGGTTAGCCTAAGAGTTTAAAACTCTTTATATACGGATTTTTCCCAGACGTCAATGGAACAAATGAATGGGAAATTGACTTTACAATCACAGCTGCTTCTCAAAATCCTAATTCCCAGTCCAACAAACAATAAGAAAAACACAGCAAATCCACAAACCCCTGCCAACAATAACGGTTAAAACATGCAATGTTGGGAACAAAATGAAAAGCTGCCTTAAGTCACAATTGGACATTTATCATCTATCTTCCTGACAACACTAAAGTCATGTGCATACTACTGTCGATGGGAACTGAGTTACCACCGAAGTACGTCGGACTCAAATGGTCGACTTGACAAGGAGTAAAAGGTATGTATACTAGGAATATACTGGGAATATATGTACTAGGAGAGGCTGGAGTGTGAGACATACGAGGACTAACAACAATCTGGCAAAGGGTTAGTGAACACAGGTGAGTATACTGTATATACATGGGGGAGGGGAAAACGACTAGACACAGGTGAATAACATAGGGCCGGAGACAGATAATCAAAAACGGCGGGAAACAAACAAAAGGGCATTAAGACAAATGAAGTGAGTGAAGACAAACAGTGGATTTCAAAATAAAACAGGAAGTCCATCAAAACAAACAGAAACATCAAACCAGCTAAATCTGAAACGTGACAAGGACAAACCCATCACACATTAATAACTTGAAAAATATCCCTTTTTAAAGTAGCCTACATTTAGAACAGCAATTTATTGCGAGTTAACTATTGCCAATCATGCAAGTAATCACAATAAAATAATTTAATCAACTGACAGCCCTACTAACATGTATAATAATTGTTATATCAATATATAATATTATGTTCATGTTCATATATTGTTTAATAAACATATTATTATGTATTTAATATGTTAGTTGTTTTGGCCACACAAGCCTGTAACTATAATGTGTGAATACATGGCAACCTTTGTTGGTAACCAGTGTGTGTTGGCTAATTGAAATGCAGTGTAATGATACCCGCTGAGTTCATTTAATGAATCGCTGTTCAATAGCTGTCAGTTCAGGAAATTCAATAGAGCCCCCCTCCCCCACCTCTCCTTCAAATAACACTTCAGTCACTATTGTGATAGGTCTTTTATGAAATGGAGGAACACTTTTCATATCTGTGTCAGCCATTCACTCTTCAGACAGCATTTTTTTTGGTGCAAATAGCAGAGACCACGTTTTCATGCTGCCAGGAAAACACACATTTGAATCACACACCTTCGGACCAGTCCAACACACAGCGCCCGAGTGTCAAAGTGCGCTCCAGCTATATTCATATTCATTTCCTCCTGATTATGTCTTTCTCGTGTCTATGATTACTCCCAGGCAGCGCGCTGGGCTCGCTCATTTCAGAGTACATCATAAACAATTTACACGTCATTAGTTTTGTTTTGATCATATTTGTTTGACAAAATGTCTCCCTGCTTGGTGAGTGCTGGGGTTATTTACCCCATTTAGAGGCCCATGGAACACCATGCAGGGTGTGTTATGTTGCATTGTGTGATTAATTGTTGTGGCGCTGTGGAGAACTTTGAATGAGTCTATCCAAGAGAGTGAAAAGTGTTTTGTATTGTGTGTTAAGTTTACTGAGTATGGGAACGCTGCTTGTGTTAGTAGGTGACGATGTATGCTCCGGAGCTCAAGCACCCACGAAAAATACTGAGCACCCACGTGTGCTAGGCTGCCATTAGGCTACATTCATTTAAAATGAAACATTGCAGTTGGTACTAAGTGAAGCGTCTGTCATAGTGTGATTGGTTATGTCGCTGTCAGTCCCCTGCTCCACTGATTCTTAATTTCCTAAGGAATCTGATCACGGTGTCGGTTAAACAATTCATCTCCAGTCCTATCTGTATGGTGAGAAGTGTCGCTGTCCTGAGTTATTATCAAGTTAATAGGCATGTGTGTTTGTGTCGGCCACAGTCGTGTCGGTTCTGACATGCAAACATTTATGGACTACTTTTTTTTTTAAAGGGCGTGCGCCCTTGAGCACCCACAAAGGATAAAATAAATCGGTGCCTATGCTTGGGTTGACTGGTTTAATTAATCTACAGTATGCCAGTAAGATGATCAATAATGTGTCATCAAATACTAACGCAGATGATAATTGTATTTAATCTGTCCATCTGCAAATACCCTAAGAGTATCCATACTCTTACATCCATACATTCAATTTTTAACTTTTTTCTTTTTTTTTTTACTTTTTTTGAAATGATTAAACAATATCTTGGGGGGCTCCCTGCAGTAACTCTGAGGAGCCACTAAGGATCCCAAACCCCCTGTTGAAGATATCTGGTGTAGCGGATGTGGAAGTGCTATACCACTGCCAACAGGGCAAAAGGGCAAATGTGTGTCCTGTACATATATCCTACAAAGGGCAGTAAAACTAACAGCTGACACAAAGGCTGATGTAATAAAAAGCTAACTCCTATGGTATTAATATGCAAACACATGAAAACAGAGCATGAAATTTCATAAAAACAATTCAAATTGAGTCCAATTGCTTTCTCACATACACTAGGTAATGTTCATATCTCTGTTAACAATTATTTTTAGTTCCCTAAGCAGAACATGTTTGTACACCAAACTTCCGTGAGCCATTCCTGCATTAACCTGGGATCCTGCATACACTCACAATATTTTGCCAACATGATAACTTGTGTGGTCATTTAAACTGGAGCCAGCCACAACAGGAAGACTCATTTTGTTTTCACCAATGTGGTCCTGGAGACACCTACTGTCTCTAAGCAAATTTTACTACTTTGGCTTCAATCCTTCAATGAGGAAAACTGAAAAATTACACTGCTCACAACTCTGGTTATAACTTGATGTCAATGTTCTCAATGGTCCTCCAAGGCTGCAGTATTCTTCCAGTAGAGTTTCTTTTTCAATAAAACGTGCACAAGAAAATAGTGAAAACGTTTTTTTTTAGCCGTTATCAAGTAATTGGTTTGGGTTTCAGGCCTCCAACTTCACTTTCAACATCATTTCCAGCTGCAGAGAGCTGTTTTAAATGAAAATTCTCTGATAAACACAATGTACAATACCTACTCAGCACAAAACAGCAGAAATACAGTTAAGGGCAATTAATACTTCTGTGTAAAATTGACTCAGTGGGTATTCAATTTTATTTGATTTATTGTATCAAATCATAACAAGTTATCACAAGACACTTTAAAGATAGAGTAGGTCTAGACCACACTATAATTTACAATGACCCAACAAATCTAGTAATTCCCACAAGAGAAAGCATTTAGTGTGACAGTGGCATAGCAGGACAATGCAGGGCATAGCAGGGCGTAGCAAGACAATGCAGAGCGCAGCAGGTTGTAGCAGGACACAATGGGTCAGTAAGGTACTATGAGCTCTTCAAAATATGACAATGCTCTACCATTTAGATCTTTGTAGGTCAGGATAATGATTTTAAATTCAATCCTGGATTTTACAGGAAGTCAATGCAGGGAAGCTCATGCAGGAGAAATATGATCTCTTCTCTTAGTTCTTGTCAGAACACGCGTTGCAGCGTTCTGGATCAGCCGGAGAGTCTTAGGGGACTTATTTGAGCATCCTGATAATAAAGAATTACAGTAGTCCAGCATGAAAGTGACAAATGCATGGACTAGTTTTTCAGCATTGTTTTGAGACAGGATGTGCCTAATTTTGGCAATGTTACAAAGGTGAAAAAGGCTGTTTTTGAGGTGGATTTTAAGTGGGCATTAAAGGATACAACCTGATGAAAAATAACTGACAGTAGTGCTAGAGGCCATGGAAATACCATCCAAAGTAGCTTTATCTTTAGATGATGAGGTTTGGGGGTTTTTAGGGCCCAGCACAAGAAAGTTTGTTTTGTCTGAGTTTAACATCAGAAAATTGTAAGTCATCCATGATTTTATGTCTTTAATACATGTTTGAAGTTTAGCTAACTGACTGGTTTTGTCTGGCATGATTGATAGGTATAATTAGGTGTTATCCGCATAACAGTGAAAGTTATCTGAGGGCTTTCTATTAATATCTATGTGTGTATGTATGTGGAGATCTACATCATGGCCTGACATGCACCTCCTAAAAAATGTAACTTCATGTTCCCTCCTGCTCATATCGGGTTCTCCTTCTCCAGAAAAAACATGAAATCAAGGAGAGGGTTAACTTTTCCTGCTACAGATTTCCCACCGTGGTCAGAAAGCACAGGGGACACATTTTGTTCCTCTCACTATGCCTCTAGAGTTGGTACTAGCTCCAAAGCTAATCACTGGCACTCTCTCACTTGCTCTACAACACACTTTTCACACACACACATGCCGGCCCTGCTTTTCTCGTAATTAGATCAACGCACATACCAACGCACAAGTGTTAACTTCAGGCCACTAACGTAGGCTACAGTGTTAACTCTGCGTGGATCATCCGCAGAATCATAAATCAGGCTTCAGAATCTAGCTGGTAAACGTAGTGGAGTTGGTGGAGACCAAACCAGAGACAAAAGGAGAGTAAATATTGATCTTCAGATGGACACAAACACATCTTTAAATGAATGATAATGCTCTGTGTCTGGGCTCTGGGTGTAGGTCTGCTAACAATAACAAGGTAAAACTAATACAGTGATAATGGGGCAGGTGATGTAATTTCATTTTGATATGCTGCCTCTGAATGCCTGAAAATATCAATACTATATTCAGTTTCTCACCAGAACAGAGTGTATGTCCACGGTGATTAACAAATGCATTTCCTTCTACATTAAACATTTTTAAAGCAGATCATTGGTCTTAGTTTAGGTGGACTTGACTAGAACACTGGGGAGACCATCATTAGCTTAACAAAGCAAATTGACTGAATTATCTTCTGTTGTTCTGTTTTTTTTTTAAAGATTATTTTTCGGGCTTTTCCACCTTTATTTAATAGGACAGCTTGGGGAGAAAGGGGGTAGACAGGTCAAATTCAAACCCTGGACCTCTCCATCAAGGCATAAACCTCAAAGGATATTTGTGCCTGCTCTACCCACTGAGCCAACCCAGCCACAAAAAACTGTTTTGGTATATGCCCCAAAATAAAAGGCAAATGGTTGTAATGAAGTTTGACTATTATAATGTATTTGCAAGGGGAAGAACAGATTTAAGCCGATCCTGGCATGGAGGAGGTAGAAGTGGTCACGTTGCCAGCCACTACTGATCACAGTCGGTTAATTGGCAGGTTGAGTAGAGCAGGGTGCTGGCAGCAGGTCCGGCCTCCTCTTTGTTCGGGAAGCCACGTTCCTCCATCTTGTTTCACTTTGAAAATATAAATACTGACAAAAAATACATGATAACTTAAAGTAGAAAATCGTGAGTCATGCATTGGATACTACACAGTAAAGGGTACCTAAAACCTTATATTTTCTGAGCAAATCTCACCAATTACTTTTATGAGGTGCATCTTTCCGTCCACATGCTACAATATTAACATGACATCGTTCATGTCATTTGCGAGGAAACTAAGTGATGGGAACATTTCTCATGGTTGCCACTTGCACGTCAGCTCTAGATAGTGCCTGGCAGTGTTATTAATAACCAGTGTAATTAGCACACTGAATGAACAGTTATCTGGGGTAGAGATACTGTTGAAATGCTAGTGTGGGGGTAAATAATAGTGTCCATGATCAAAGCTTCAGCTAATCAAACCCATAATGGAAATATTTGATTAAGCTATGCCAGTTTAACAAGCACTGCCAAACAACACTGACTATTATTAATGCCTGCTCATTAGCGTCCCAAAATCAAACCTAGCCATTATTACTTTTATCAGCTGCAGCTGGGTTTTTCATATACCAACAAATCTGTGAAAAGGCTCCCTTGTAAACAAAATTCACAGTTATTATTGTTAAAGCTTCTTTGTATGTTACTTTTTTTTTAAATGTTTTTATTTAAACTTTTTTTTTGGGGTTTAAAAATAATTTCTATCAGTTATGGTGCTCACTAAAGCAGAGCTCTTGAACAGCGGGCCCGGGATCCTGTTGAAGTCCTCAAAGTTAGCTCAGGGGGGAGGGGTGCCGACAAATTATGTAAAAAAGATAGATATATATATATATTTCTTGAAAGTTTCTCATTTCTGGCGTGTGTCATGTATCAGGCGTTAGCAATTAGCATGTATTATAATCTTTGCTTTAATTCAATTCAATTTTATTTATAGTATCAATTCATAACAAGAGTTATCTCAAGACACTATACATATAGACCACACAATTTACAAGGACCTGCAGTAGTGCAGCCAACTCTGCAGCTGTCAAAGCAGCACACAGCTCTAGTCTTGGTATTGATTGCCGCTTCTTCAGGGGCCTCTCTGGATCTGGCAGTGAGGAAAGACACAGCCCTGTGAGCTCTCTGTCTGCAGATAGGCAACTGAGCCATTTGCCTTCTCTGACGCGTCAGCAAAGATGTGTAGGTCTCTCTGGAGGTTTGAAGTGTCCATCTCAAGGCTCACATAGCAGTGAGGCAATATCTCCTTCGGGAGCCCCAGACTCGTTGACAGAAGGAATAGCTCCTTGGCGATCTGTTTGGACGTAGCCTTCCTCAGCGGGATGGCCTCAGGATATCGGGTTGTATAGTCCAGGATGACCAGAATGTCCTAATGTCCCCTGGCACTCTTTGGTAAGGGTCCAACGATGTCCAGTCCGATCCTCTCGAACGGGGTCTCGATAATGGGCAAGGGAATGAGCGGGTTTCTATATGTGACCTTTGGTGCCACCCTCTGGCACTCAGGGCAACTACAACAGTAGTTCTCTATCTCTTTGTGCACCCCTGGCCAAAGGAAGCGTCGCAAGATCCTTTCCTTCGTCTTCTCCACCCCTAGGTGGGCCCCTAGCGGGTGGGTGTGTGCTAAGTTGAGCACGGTGGTCCGGTGGGGCTGTGGTACGAGGAGCTGTTCCTGCACCTCTCCATCTTTGTGTACCACCTGATACACCAACCCCCGGTTTACTGCAAAATGGGGGTAGGTAGGGCTTGTCCTATCCCCTAGCACCACTCCCTCTATCACCTGCACATTCTTCAAGGCATTTGCAAGAGTAAGATCTTGTAACTGGGCTGTACCATACTGGCCCGTGAGAGGGGGAAGCTCTTGGGGGCCTTGGGCGTCTTCCTCACTGGAGCTTGGAGCGCTTCCTGGGACCATGTGCTCTTCCTCCGTGTCTGGACCAGAATCTGAATCAGCCTGGGCACCTGCCATCCCTGCAAGAACACAGGCTGGAGTGAGTGGTTCTGAGGGTTGTGTTTGCGTTCTCTCCGAGTACTTCCTGCCTCTCCCCTTCCAGGGTACTCAGGCCGATCTCTCCTGTGTCTCCCTCCACAGCGGGAGAAAGGCGGGGCAGAACCACTAACTGCAACATTTTCCTGCGGTTGCACAACGTTCCCTTTTGGTTGTTGTCGTGCTGATCCGGTGGGGGTGTGGCTGTCCCCCGTCGACAGATCACATTTCCTTCACCTGCTTGCTGTCTCCCCTGCACGCTGTCCCACAAATGACTCCTGCGCGTGCACGTGACTGCGCGCGCCTGCTCGACCAGATGAACTATATGAGGAATTGGGACTTTTGATTGTGACGGGCCAGCGGTAAGCTCACATGGACTCTCATTTGGTTGTTGGTTTGGTATATGGTGGATTAAATGTGTTAATGTTGTGGGTAAAAGAAGTTTTAACTGCACCAAATTTATATATCTTTTGTACAGTTAAAGGAAATGGGAATTCACCTATATAAAGTAAAAGACTAGGTTAATGTGTGTTGGATAATCACAGCTTGGTTTATATAGTTGTGCAGTACACGTGTGTGTATAGAATCTAATTACTTTGACAGTAATCAGTCAAATACCTTTCTGTTCATATGTAAACATTTGTTAAATAAAACCTGTTTAATCAATGTTTTTCTTTTATTTTGTGTTTAAAGGTTTTTCACCTGTTTACCTGTCCACCTGTACCAACGTGTTCACCTATTAACAATGGTACCCGTTTAACTGGTCAAAAAAAAATCCGAAATCCAAAGTCTGGTCCTTCAAGTGTGGACACCTCAAAGTTCAAAGAAACACTTGACAGTTGTTTTTAGTTATTCTGAGTTTTTGAAGTAGCATAAAGGTTTGCAGCCACCTGCTTATAAGATTCCCTCTAAAATGATTGGTCTTTCAAAATCTAGGTTTGTTTGCTAAAAATCACATAAAAAGTATTTATGAACAGAACAATCTAGCTTTCTAGCTACTAACTAGCTAGTAGCACGACAAAGTCTCCTTGGTTGTCTAAATACATCTTCTACCCTGGTGAGACTTCGAGCAAAGTTTCATTCTCTGTCAAGCCTTGTGTCTTAAAAATAGCGATTCTGATACGATTATAGTGGTAGGTAACGTAGGAGTCAAAGATATCACCAGAGCATAAACGGTCAATGGTTCAGACATTGAAATACGGCCAGCTAATCACCACAACCAAACTGTTCCACGCTTTGTCTGCATTGTATGTGTTGTGTCATCATATAAACCTGCTTGCATTGTTGTTACAAATAAGATTTACTTGTTATTATAATTAATTTCTAATGCTGCGTCTCCCCATTAGAAAGTCTCTATAAAAGCCAAACTGCATCCAGAGTTACCGTCAACACCCAGAACTCTTCTATCAACCCCAAGAGATATCAGTTCAACCACAGTATCCGGGATGAAGCTGTCCACTTTGGTTTAAGGAGAACTCTTGAAGGACAACTAAAGGGGTACCCAGGGTAGGCTCTGAAAAAAATAAACACACTGGAGTTGTCTCTCAACATTGACGGACTTCCGCTATTCAAAAGTAGCCAGATCAGTCTGTGTCCCGTCTTGTGTGCCATCCATCTGAATCCAACTCGTGTAACTCTAATTTCTAAGCCTACTTCTAAACCTAAGGATTTTGATTTTCTAAAGTTGTGGCTGCAGAAGTGCATGATCTACTAGAAAATGGAATTCAAGAAAAGGTTTTGATGCATTGTGTTGTGTGTGATGCTCCAGCCAAGGCAATGGTCAAGGCAATCAAACTGTGCACCGAATACAATGGATGGACAAATGTACACAGAAAGGGCAATGGGTGGATGGCCGTGTAACATAACCTGAGGTTCAACCCACCCTACGAACCAATGCGATCAATCAATCAAAACAAACAAACTGAGGGAATTACAGTTTCACCATTTCTGCAACTTCTCATTGATATGATTAAAATATCTTCCATTGACTACATGCACCAAGCTTGCTTAAGTGTAATGAGGAAACTGCTGGTGGAACGGGTGAGGGGAAACAAGCAGGTCAGTCTGTCTGCTGGACAAGTTCGAGAAGTCAGCAGAAGACTAGCTTTTTTTGAGAAGCTCTATTCCAAGTTGCTTTACCAGGAAGCCGCGAAGCTTGGAAGAAGTGGATTGATGGAAGGCTACAGAGCTGCGTCAGATTGCCCTGTACACAGGAAAAATTGTGCTCAAAGGCATTCTGTCAATCCCGGTGTATAGACATTTCATGGTTTTCATTGGATGCCTGGATGCATGCAGTGCCTTTCAGTTTGAGAACTACCTGGGGCAACTGAAACATCTGGTCCGATCGGGAAGAAGACCCCTAATTCAAGTGGCCAGAAGGCTCCCAGAGATTGAACTGTGTCGAAGCCGCATTGTTCCTGCACAAAGACGGAAAATCTCACAAAGAAAGAAAATGCACAAAGAAGGAACATTTCAAGACCACACAATGTATACATCTTGGAAGGGGACAAATGCTGTAAGGCCATTGAGGAGAGGAAGGACATGGTTTTGAGAAGGTGGAGCCTCGGTTCACAGAGCCTTGTGAGTCAAGAATCACCGGGTGCTTCAGGGTGAAAACGAGAGACTGTTTTGTAAAGCTGGTTCCAGCATGTGAACTCACAAAAAAGGCAATTATGATTGAGGAGCCACAGACCAACATTTTCTTGATAGTCCTGCATGATTTTTAGGAGACATGCAAACAACTTCAACCCCACACTGCACATAGCTGTACATAAGGCTGCATGGTTCACACCGTATATCCATATTTCAGTTTTTTAAAATATATTACCGTTAACATGAATCTAGATTTTTCTTTAGTTGTATTTGCAGTGTCACTTAATCCTTTTAAAAGCTAAATAAACAATGCATTGCAAAACTCAGAGGACTTTGTCTGTGAGTGTTCTTAATGCAAATCTGCCAATCATTTGCATGTTCAGTGAGGAAAATAAGTATTTGAACACCCTGCTATTTTGCAAGTTCTCCCACTTAGAAATCATGGAGGGCTCTGAAATTGTCATGGTAGGTGCATGTCCACTGTGAGAGACATTCAAAAAAATAATAATCCAGAAATCACAATGTATGATTTTTTTATCCATTTATTTGTATGATACAGCTGCAAAAAAGTATTTGAAAGCCTGTCTATCAGCTGGAATTCTGACCCTCAAAGACCTGTAAAAAGACCTCAAAATGTCCACCTCCACTCCATTTATTATTCTAAATTAGATGCACCTGTTTGAGGTCGTTAGCTGCATAAAAACACCGGTGCACCCCATACAATCAGTAAGAATCCAACTACTAACATGGCCAAGACCAAAGAGCTGTCCAAAGACACTAGAGACAAAATTGTACACCTCCACAAGGCTGGAAAGGGCTACAGGGAAATTGCCAAGCAGCTTGGTGAAAAAAGGTCTACTGTTGGAGCAATCATTAGAAAATGGAAGAAGCTGACTGTCAATCTACCTTGGACTGGGGCTCCATGCAAGATCTCACCCCCTGGGTTCTCAATGATCCTGAGAAAGGTGAGAAATCAGCCCAGAACTACACAGGAGGAACTGGTCAATGACCTGAAAAGAGCTGTGACCACCGTTTCCAAGGTTACTGTTGGTAATACACTAGGACGTCATGGTTTGAAATCATGCATGGCACGGAAGGTTCCCCTGCTTAAACAAGCACATGTCAAGGCCCGTCTTAAGTTTGCCAATGACTATTTGGATGATCCACAGGATTCACGGGAGAAAGTCATGTGGTCATATGAGACCAGAATAGAACTTTTTGGTCATAATTCCACTAACTGTGTTTGGAGGAAGAAGAATGATGAGTACCATCCCAAGAACACCATTGCTACTGTGAAGCATGGGGGTGGTAGCGTCATGCTTTGGGGGGGGGGGTTCTGCACATGGGACAGGGCGACTGCACTGTATTAAGGAGAGGATGACCGGGGCCATGTATTGCAAGATTTTGGGGAACAACCTCCTTCCCTCAGTTAGAGCATTGAAGATGGGTCGAGGCTGGGTCTTTCAACATGACAATCACCCGAAGCACACAGCCAGGAGAACCAAGGAGTGGCTCTGTAAGAAGCATATAAAGGTTCTGGCGTGTCCTAGCCAGTCTCCATACCTAAACCCAATGGAGGATTTTTGGACGGAGCTCAAACTCTGTGTTTCCCAGCAACAGCCCAGAAACCTGACTGATCTAGAGAAGATCTGTGTGGAGGAGTGGACCAAAATCCCTTCTGCAGTGTGTGCAAACCTGGTGAAAAACTACAGGAAACGTTTGACCTCTGGAGTTGCAAACAAAGGCTACTTGATAGTCCTGCATGTACCAAATGTTAACATTGATTTTCTCAGGTGTTTAAATACTTATTTGAAACTGTATCATACAAATAAATAGTTAAAAAATATACATTGAGATTTCTGTTTTTTTTTTTTTTTTTTTTAGATTATGTCTCTCACAGTGGAAATGCACCTACGATGACAATTTCAGACCCCTCCATGATTTCTAAGTGGGAGGACATGCAAAATAGCCGGGTGTTCAATACTTATTTTCCTCACTGTATGCATGCATGTAAGAAACCAGAGTCATATTTTCTACCATGGAGCTAGTGATGTTCAACATAGTGCATATCATATGACCGTTCTGATGTTGGTCTCTTTCTGCCTTTTTCAGGTCAGGAGATATACCTGCCTCCGTCACATGCATGTAAGTTGTTTTTAACTTTTTTTTTTTTGCAATTTTTTGCAGCAGCATGTGCAAGAAACTTACCATGAATGAACTGACCAATATTCATGTGTAATTTATTTTTAGATATGTCAACACCATGCAGGTAACCAGCTGGTCGCCCAGAGCTGGATGAGTCTGTAGTGATGCAAGCTCAGCCTGCCACTTCATCTTGGGACCCAGTTAAAGGTACAGTTGCTTTACATTTTGCATTTGCAATTAAATCCAATGTAATATCAAGTAACTTGATATTTGAACTTTTACCTCTTTTAAGGGCCCAGAACTTTATCTTTATTTTGTTGTAACTATTTTTGGGAAATAAAAACTCTTGCTTTTGAATTGCTCTTGTGACTCCTCATGCTTAACTGCTTGGTCTCTCACAGATGCCTTTGAGGAGAAAATGGAGGAGCTGCTCATGCTTTTAAGGTGCACCCAGTCACCTCCTGCTCCTTCTGTCAATGACATGTTGCTGTCGCCCTGCTTGACAATCACCGAGCTGCAAGAGGTTGACAGGTGTCTTTGTCAACAGGAGAGGAAGAACAAAATGGTAACTAAGTGGCTGTAGTCCTGCCCGAAGATTAACACTATATAATTGCATAATTTCAAATATAACTGAACTGAGTTCTCTTACAACATGAGATTGTACAAGCTCTCCACTTTGTTTTACATGTAGGAATTTGTGCTTCTAGATGTTTACCAGCAACTTTTCCTGTCGACCGGAGGTGATGCCATCCGCCGCATGCTACGGCGAGTGGCAACTAATGAGCTGCTGACACAGTATAGCCTGCGGTGAAGAAAGACAAACGCCTTCAAGGACCTGGCAGTTTGCAGGGTTATAACAGGCAGGGGTTATTTTATTGTTCACATCAGTATTATGCTTCGGGTTGGCTGATAAGAGGTTTTAATTTGACTTGTAACTTTGCTTCATTTTGACTTCTACTGTAGCGGCCTACCAAAAACCTTCCCTGGGCTGACTGCAGCATACATGGAGGATTTGATTTGGAAAGTCCTGAAGTTTGCCCCACATAGACTGTAAATTGAAATTCTTCTGCATGATGTGCATAATAATCAAACAAATGTGAAAACTATCAGTATTTGTAATCACAAAAACAGGGTTGTTAGTAAATTTGTCTTGCTTTTGTCAACATGTTCATTATTAGTATGACATATCAACTCACTTAATTAAATGCTTCATCATACCAATTTGCATCTTGCACACATTTGCACTTTGCACTCTAGATCCTTTTATCTTTTTTGTATTTTGTTTATTGTTTGTATATTAATGTTTTAAATCCCATCAAGTTTGCCTGTTCATTCATTCCTGCTAATATAATTAATTCCTGTTAATGCACACTTTGTGTTTGTGGGTGTGACCAAAAACTAACGTTTCAAGAACGTTAAACTATTTTCCTTATGCAACCTAACATACAGGGAACATTCCCCCAACCAAAACAAATGTTCCTAGAATTTTCTGGGAACCAAACATTGCTAGCTGGGTATGGGCAGTTGTTAACAACATACAGGTAGAAACACTAACAGAAATTCCGTCACGGAAAGGACATTTCAAAAGGAGAACATACTGTTATTAGCATTGTCAGAAAACAAGGCAACTTAGCCTGTTTCCTTAAAGGTGCGCTATGAGTTCCTGCGTGGTGACTCATGTTACAAGGAAATTTCAAACAAAACACACCCCTGTGTTGTCTCCCGAGACTGGGCTTTTTCACCGTGTAGTCAGGGGGAGGGCAGATAGCGGATCAAGGAGAGATATCTATGTTTTGAGGAAAAAAATGAAATCACAGTAAAACCAAGCATGAATTCATAATGCACCTTTATTATCTGGGTTAGGGTTAATATTTTTTTAAATTAAATACAGTAATAGATATTACATATTGCACCTTAGCATTAGAATGTGATTCATGAATAATATTTTGTCCAGTTTAATATGCAAATTGTGTTTACAATTTGCGGGCAGGGGGGTCCCTACTCGGTCTCTCTTTCAGGTTAGGGGTCCCTGGCCTAAAGACGTTGGTGACCCCTGCACTAAAGTGATTGTTGAAATATCAGAATGCGGAGACACTTCTAAAGAAAGATCTGATGGTACAACAAGGGCCTTTATTTACCTGAACTGCAGAAGGTACCAGGCTTTTATTAGAGACAGGCCTTAATTTCTTATTCCATCAGTTTGATAAGTATACTTGTTTTAAATAAAAAAGCCATAGCATTCCAGTGGACAGAGAACATTTGTTTTTTAATAAACATTTGGAAAAATATCACCATACACAACAACAACCAGAAGGGCAACCACCACTGTGTCTGTTTGAACCATGTAAATGTACCGGGTATTTATTTCAAATACAGGCACTTCAGTACTGCTGGTAGATTACAATAAGAGCATACAGTCGTTACACCCGTATCTGATTAACGTTACAGATGGTAGCTAGCTAGCTTCATTTCTAGCTCCAGGCTAACTCTTTTCCTCCCACCTCCAGCTAGGTAGCTTTGTTTCTTGCTTCAATCAAACTCTTTTACTCCCACCTCCAGCTGGATAGCTTCGTTTCTAGCTCCAGGCTTACTCTTTTCCTCCAAACTCCAACTGGATAGCTTCATTTCTAGTTTCAGGCGAACTCTTTGCCTCCAACCTCCAGCTAGCTAGCCGTGCTCTGCTTTCTCGGATTCTCCTGGGGTCAATGTCCAAATGCCTCCCATCTTTTTAACCTGAGTTTTCCTCCGCATACTTTAAAACTCTTTTCATTTTGTTGTTGAAAAGTCTGTTACTAGCACCAGAGCCGTCATTCTCTGCTGTCACTAAATGAGTCCTGTGTTACATCCAATGTAGCTACTACCATCTGTTGGCACCTGTACGTTACTACACACTACACTGGGCCGTGGAAAAAGCATGAATATATTGTTGAATCCGTTTAATTTAATTGGCAGAAATGTAAATAATGATAAACTTGAATGCACAGTATATGAAAGGCAGTTAGGAGATTATCCACACAAATGTATCTACCTGTCCTTGTTGACCACGCCCCGGGTCACTATCAGAGGCCCGGCTTTTAATTGACTTCCAGTCTTTATTTGAGGACTTACGGTAGCCTAATAAATTTGGCTAGCCCGCCAGGTTAGTAGTCCCACAATTTATGTATAAAGGGAGAAAACGAAGGCTTATGATACAATTTCATACTACATCAAGTTCTACATCACATGCGTAAAGTTAAGTTACATAACCCAAACCACCATCTTTTTCTTAACCTAACCAAGTTGTTTTTGTGCCTAAACATAACCAAACAGCTCTTTCACAGCGTTAAGGGCGTGTTTAAAACCGCAACCCCTTTTTCTGTTTTAGAGACAAGAAAACACTCCTGTGGGTCTTATTACCGGCCACCGCTAGGGGCGCTTCTTTATGAAGGACAAAGGATTACAAAGGATACAAAGGATTCTTATCAACAGCTAACGTGATAAATTATGCAACAGTAGCTATAAATTATTTTAATCTTTCTGTAGTATTGATATTTGTCATTGTACACTGACCTCCGTTTGTCTCTTCTACAGATTTGTGCTGGACCTGACATTTGGATGTTGACATGCCACCACACTACCGTGCAGTAACAGTAATTAGTGTAATTAAATAGTCTCATTTTGACCTGCAAATTATCTAATAGAGAGATAAAATAGGTATGGTATCACTTTATCCCACATTAACACAAGCAGATGGAAAGCATCTAAGTCCTAGCCTACAGAATAACTCAGCAGGAGCAGTCTGACCTAAGGAAGTTCCCCCCATCTAGCTTTGATGTATGTAAAAGCTACCATTAGAGTAATGTTTGTAAGTAAGACTTTGGAAGGGAAAGTTTAGCATAGCCTGAGGGCTAAGACCCCCCGTCTTTTAATCCTAGTGACGTCCCTGGTGGCGGGGCGATTCAGACATCTCACTCTGATTGAGTCCTGAAAAGGGCCCCGTGTCTCGTCTCTATTACAAAACCAACTGATTAAAACACCACAGGGTACATGTGGACCAAATTCCTTCATTAAAAGGGGAATGCATTGCTTTCTGCCACATTTCTTTTCGATTACTACCACTGCAGGGCGTTGTAGTCAGAAATTACATACTGTACTGTGTGGCTTTAAGGCACAATACAAATTCATTCCATATTTCCCCCCCCCAAAAATCATTATTCTCCCCATGAATTACTCGTGAATGCAAAAAACAAATGTTGATAAAGGTCAAAGCCTGCTCACCAGCTTACCTGTCAGATACTTTCTTAGTTTTTGGTTAAACACCATGAATCGCAATCAAAACATAATCTAACATATCACATCAAATGCATGCCGTTAGCTATTGCATTAACCCTTGCCAGCTTTGGATGTATTGTCACCTGCTTTACCTGTATAAACAGCTTTGGAGGGACAGTGGTTTACAGGGAGGCTGTAGCACAAAATGATAACAGCGAAGCTAAATGAACTGCCAGTGGCACTAAGGGATTAAGCAGGACTCTCCAGCTGTACTTGACTGCCAGCATCATCACCATGCACCCAGCAGCAGCAGCATTCCACCAGGCTCACCCGCCACTGCATCAACAGAGCAGATTCAAATTGATCATTTAGCTTTTGTAGAGAATACCAATTTTCACATATTATGTTTGTTTAACAGTGTGTGACTGTTTGTGCATAATAGTCTATACTGTATAATGAAGCTGAAGAGCACAGTGCACAGTATGTTTTCTTCTGTGTTAAAGAACAATTGAACTGGGCGTCTGGGTAGCTCCATGTATAGAGGTTTACGCCTTGATGCAGCAGCCAAGGGCTCAACTCCAACCGGCATGTCATTCCCCCGACCTAAAATGCAGCAAAAGTAGCTTAAAAGGTCTCTTGGCATGAAAATTTCACTTTGTGTTTTTTTTTTACATTGATATGAGTTGCCCCAGCCTGCCTATGGTCCCCCAGTGGCTAGAAATGGTGATAGTTGTAAACCGAGCCCTAGGTATCCTGCTCTGCCTTTGAGAAAATGAAAGCTCAGATGGTCCGACCTAATCTTGCCCCTTATGAGGTCATGAGGGGCGAGATTACTTCCCCTTTCTCCATTTTGCCCGCCCAGAGAATTAGCCTCACCCATGAGAGAGACATCATGGCCTGCAAACGAGCAAAGTGGCAGTTAAACACAAATATACATATATTGTATACACACATGCACAGAAAATCCAAGAACTGTGCAAATTTACACATTGCAGTATGACAGTACCGTTATAAATCTAATTTAGATCTTGGCAGAGATGGTGATGATTCAGCTCAGCCTGTTTTCATGAACCATTCGTTCAAAATGCTACAAAAAGTTAAGCACTGTAATTTGTAAGCATTCCACTTTTTTTTTGTTGCTGTATTCACCAAATTGACGACCGCAGGACTTTCAAGCCAGAGAGCGGAGTTTGCTTCCCGGGGAAAACTACAGCCTTTCACCCAGGAACTTTATGTTCCTTAGGAGTGTTTTAATCCAAACCACAATCTTTTTCCCAATCTTAACTGATCGTTTTGGTGCCTAATCTTAAATCTCAATCATTCAATCTTGCAGAGACGGAGAGCGTGAGTAGGAGCTGTCCATGAGCGTAGGAGAAGGAGCAACTTTTGGGAAAAATTCTGATTCATTATTTAACTGTATGCCTCCACTTCCCCCCAATTGCCTGCGAGCTTCTCCGGACTAAATGGTAATTTATCTATGTGCGACAGAAAGCCGATTGTGTTTATGACAAAATCCTTAGCCTATTTTTATAAAAACATCTGCTACGGGGCCATAACGTGAGATACAATGTAATGTAGCTTTTTTGTACATTTCTTTAGAAATAAACAATGGACAAATAGAGTCTATAAACACTTCAGAAATAAAATGATTCACTGTTAAAGTGATGCCAAAATAAATGGGAGTCAATGCAATGCTAGCAGAAGGTGATGGCTTGTTAGCCTATGAACCTCCCCATGGAAGGTAACTAACACTACTTGATGGAGAATGGCCAGACTAGTATTGGCAATACTGATCCGCCCTCATTGTTCTCTGTGAAGATAGCTGGAGTCAAAGAGCAAAATTGTTTGGCATAACTGTGTCCATCATAAAAGCAGAATACAAAGTGAAAGGAGAGAAGCCTTAGTTAGCTTATTCAGTATTGTGCTGAGTAGTACTCAACATGACAAGTAAACTGAACTATGTGTAAAATCAGTGAGGTACCCTTTAAAGTGAGACCTGCATAAATGATAATAGTATTAAAAAACACCACCTATCCCTTCCAGAGCACACTCCTTGTATAATACCCTTACCTGCATGTTTTGCAGCAGCTACTTATCTCTGTGGACATGCCGGAGTCCTGAACCATGTTGATGTTGGTCCGATGCTCCTATGAATGAATGCTAACCACACTGAGTGACTATCAGCAGCCTATCAGTTATTACTGTACTTCAAAGCTGGGGCGTGAGCTCGGAAGGCTGAAGGTCTCTGCTCTAGTGTCTGATTTAGGAGATCAACCCAAACAGCCCAGAGTCAATTACAAGGCTTAGCTGATATATGAGCTAAACTTGCGAAGATTTCCTCCAACATACGGAAAACAGAAATGCTGAGAGAGAGAGAGAGAGAGAGAGAAGGCAGGAGAGAGTAAGAATAAAGTGAGAGGGAAAATATTGGAGAGAAACCTTGGAGGCCATTTCAATACTTTCCTCCAATTTATCTCCCTCGTCTGTCCTCCCCTGCCTCCCTCCAAACGCCTGCAGGTACAGAACAGATTTCCACTGAGCAGTTTTATTTGAATAATTCCTTTCAGTTATATATATATATATATATATTAATTTGGGTATTAAACCAAAATCGAGGGAGATCAGAGAAAGGGGATTATGCCTGAGTGGTAATTAGTCTCTACTGGTTTTTTTGTCCTTTCTTTCACTGCTTTTAAGTGAAGACAATCAGTGCGAGCAGTGGAGACTAGGGGTGGGGGAAAAAAATCGATACAGCATACTATCGCGATATTTTCTGTGGCAATACTCTATCGATTTACAGGCGCAAGTATTGATCTTTTATTATGTGTTTGTCAGTCTGTCTGCTTGATAATCCCATTTTGCAGCAATAAAATTGAAGTAAAATGAACAAACAGAGACATTTATGTTTTTAGATAAAACAGATGTTGACTAAGTTTTCTTTTGGGCACATTATTTTGGGAAAAATTAGAAGTTGGGAAGAAAGGTTACAAATTGCAATATGTCACAAAATATTGAAATATGTTTAAAGTCACAATAATATTGTATCGGGGCTTAAGTATTGGGATAATGTGGTATCGGGAGGCGTCTGGTGATTCCCACCCCTAGTGGAGACTGGCTGGGGCTTTAAACATGTCACTGATAGGCTTTACTTCACCAGGCACCTTTACAACTTCAACTTTAATGTGATTGGGGATGGGTGTAGCCCACGATGCCCCGGATTGATTTTATTAGGTCCAGATTCAATTAATATTCTTATGTGATTCTATATTAATTAGGTTAAGGATAAAAAATAGATTCTTAGAGAACTTATGCTGTAAATTGCACATGCAAGAAGCAACCTTCACATTTTTTTTTTTTTATAATTGTACCAGGTTAATGTTTACATTAAGAATTCACCATAAAAAGTATGTTGAAGTACTTTTTACTTATGCATAAAAGGCATATAGATCCATTTCGGGGGCGCCTGGGTAGCTTCCCTGGTGAAGCATGCGCCCATTTGTAGAGTTTTACTCCTTGACGCCCTCTGCTGCACGCCATTCCCCTTTCATGTCTTCATCTGTCCTGAAAATAAAGACCAAAATTGCCCCCCCCCCCTGGACTTCTGGACTTTATGAATCGATATCAGAGCACTTTTTAAATTGATTATTTTAACCCAGCCCAAATGTGATATTATCTATTAGGTAAAGTGTGTGCAATTTGCAAGTTTTTAAGCCTTTTTTTTTTTTTAACCCCGCAACTCTGCTTTCATTGGTTTGCAGCTCAGGCAACAACAGAAAGCTGATATCGGATATCATAAATCCTTGAGTCAAAGTCATCAATCAAGCCTCCATCACTGACTAGTAAACATCTATCAGCTAAAGAGCCAGCTATTTTTCTCAGGAAGTGGAGACCAAAACAGAGCTAACTAAAGAACTAGATGAATGCTAATGTTTCTCTGTATCTGCTTAATGTGTAAATGAACGATGGTTTGCTAACACGTATGCCATAACAACATTTTAAGGTGATAGTATTGTGTTAACAGTTTTTGGCCAAAATAAAAATTAAAGCAGCTTTAAAGCTCTCCCATCTAGCTGTGAAATTGCATATGACAATCAACTGAATGTTACTTTCTAGCCCCTCCCATTCCGTGTGCATTTAAACCCCTCGGCGGCCGTATTATTCCTAGAAGTACAACTTTGTCTGTGAGTGTTCCTTTCAGTGTACACACTCTCCAAAGATGACGAGGAGAGAGTGGAAGCCCTTCGAAGAAAAAGGAGAGAAGCAACCAAGGTTTGTGTTTTTAACCCTTGTGTCATCTTCCCGTTGACCGTGCAACTTGTTATTTTTCTGGTTCACTAATATACTTATTTTTTCTAACATTGTGGTTGTCTCGCTTTGTTGTGTTTTTTTTCTCACTTTTTTCGATGTTTTTGTTAATTTTTTTCTGCTCTTTTGACGTTTTTTGCCAACCTTTTTGACACGCTTTTTTTAATGTTCTTATATCATTTTTTTCTCCAAATGCTATTAAATTCAATAAAACACCCCACTTCAATGAAAGCACTGAGTTGATCTTTTATTTTATTTGTGAAAAGTAATGGTTAAACAGAACTATCCACGTTATTTGTTTACAATTTGGTCGGAAGAAGCCCAAATTTCTGATATAGAATCATGTTGCATATGGGCAAATTTGACCCGAGGACAACAGGAGGGTTATCATATTTCCCTGAGCAGTATGAACAATGTTAGTGTAACTGAAATGATCTCTTAGAATCTCCATCGTTTACACGCAGCTGTTCTAGATATAGCATTGTCTGTGTTACAACTGACGTGAGTTGTTTGCCAGGGAAATCACAACACATATGATTACATTTATGTTACACGGTAGACAATCCTTTTAATCACTGATGCGAGGAAAAGTATTTTGAAAATCATTTTAAAAAGGTTTCTTGAGAAAAAGCAGGCAACTTTGGCGTCCCTTTTAAAATCCTTGCTCCTCTTTCCATCTTGGAAAAGCCACCAATATTAACTTTCGTCTTGTTGCTTTGCCAGTCGTGTTGTTGTTCGAATTCTCTTTTTAACTTCCTCGTGATTCCGTTCCATCTTCGAGAACAGGTGTGATCCTCCATCTTCAACAGGCTTTCAAATCTGCCGGCAGTTGCGACCAATCTCCGCCCGGCATTCGTCAGGGTGCCACTGAGTTTAAAAGCGGGAAAGGCGGATGTATGTCCCTCTTTGGCTAATGTATTTTAAAAATGGAGTTGCAACATGGCTGCAACCATTCAAGAAAGTCGCTTGTATAAATTCTGAATGATTCTTAATGATTCAGATTTTATGCCTATGAAGTACTTTGATTAGTTGGTGGAAGTAATTTCACGTGAATGAGCACATATTTCTGAAAGAAGGAAGGTTTTTTTACTAGGAATTGACTGAAAACATTACACAATCGAGCTTTACAGGTGTAAAGTAGGGATGAGCGAGTACAGCATTATCTGTATCTGTATCTGTATCTGTTTACCACATGAATTATCTGTATCCGGA
>NC_048420.1:4996732-5005290 GCF_013103735.1 Etheostoma cragini | reverse complement strand
TATAATACTTGTACTCGGCAAAAGTGCTTTATCCGTACCGGATACTCGTTTCAGCCGGATACTCGGATCACCCCTAGTGTAAAGGTAGTATTTCTGTTCTGATCTCAAAGAAGACGTGGGGGGGGCGCGGAATGAAACCATCTAAATGATAACAGCTGACATATTGTACATGCACAGCAAGAAAGCTGACGTTGAGCAATAGCATTTAGTTACAGTATCGATAATGAAAATATTATATATGTCTTATGCCTAAATTTTGAGAAAAAAAGGCTTTATTTGGAATATCCACTACTGTAATGTAATGTGTGAGAAAAAACATTTAGCAATGAAAGGCCTTAAACATGTTGAGCGTGATGGATCATAACACACTGAGGTTTACTAGTTACATTTCTTGAAGCAATTTCCCCTGGAATCTCTGAGTGGCTGAGTGGAAGCAGGGCCAATGCACTGTTCAACATCATAAAAGCCCAGATTTATCTGGGGGGGCCAGATTGATCTATTAGAGGCCCTCTGTTGACATCCCATCCACCGTGTCCTGTGCTTATGCTTGCTAAACGCCTTGTGCTCTCCACCTTAGCTTTCTGCTGAAATAAGCAGTGCTCGGGCTCCTCGAGGTGGGACAACCTACGCTGCATCGCGCCCTGGATCATCCATAACCATGGAACTGCGGCACTGATAAACATTCACCCAACAGAGACGGAAAAAGGCAGGCGGGGGCGGGGTGATTGAGGGGTCTTTGGCAAACAATATCTTTGGGCACTGGGTAATACATTCAGTCAATCAGCCTTGTCAGAAGCAGTGCAGCCTCAAGGTAGTACTGTATTTGATTCTCAAACTGGCCTTTGATTGCGAAAGGGACTGCCCCCCCCCCCCCCTTGGGCAAAGAGGACAAGTAATGCAACTACTCCACTACTCTATGTTCTTCAGGCAATTAATTCATTTTGATTTGCTGTGTATTTCCTGGGCCTCCTTCCTCATTAGTAATGATTAATCACGGAGTAGCTTACTTGTGTCTTGAGGTTGAGTCTCCTACTTTTAACCAGTGTTTGAGCCATGTGAAATGGAATGGAAGCGTGATCCCTGCTCTCTGACACTTTTTGCAGCGTTTTAAATCAATAGTCTAGATTAAAGGCATTGACGGTGTTTTTTCAGGTGTGAAGGCAAGACGTTTCGAATTTAGCTCGGCATCATTTTTGTTCTGCTGACAGATTTTCTTAGGCGAGTTTTAATTAGAATTTAAACTACAAGATCAGCTTAGTTAGAAAGCAAAGTTGGAAACAGTCGGAATAAAATAAACATGCATTCCTATCCGTTCTGATAACTGGCAGCGCCGACCAGATCTGGGAAAAAGATTGTCCGAGCTTTCCAACGGCAGCTGCAGCTGTAGCAGCCTTCCCTCCTCCCCTCCCCGCCCCGCCAGTGGTCTCTTCCAAATGGAAGGCACGGGGGGAGGGAGGCGGGAGAGAGGGTGCAGGGAAGAGGAAGTTATCACCAAATTGCCATATCTACAAAGCTCTCCCTGCACGCCACAGATTTTCCCTCTTTAATCTGACACATACAGCCTCATGCCTTCTAAAACCCCGCAAGGCGCTGTGAAGCTCAGCATCCTGGGCTGAAAGAACACCACAGCCAAGAGAGAGGGGAGTCAGAGGGATAGACGGAGAAACAGAAAAAGAAAAGATAGTGCATGTGAGAGACGGAGAGGGAAAAAGAAAGAGCCCATTTTATTTGTTCTTTGGAGCAAACATGCGCCCGGCTTTATGAAGGGAGTTAAATCGCGGAGGTTAATTGAAAAATGAGATAAACAAAGGCTGGGAAAAGCAGAGGGAACGATTGTGGTTGGCAGCACAGGCGGGCTACCACTGAACCTCCTTCAGACTGTGCAACCCTGATAAAAAAAGCAGAGTTAATTGTCTCGCAATTTCTTCCACTTAATTTCATTCCAATTAGAGAAAAAAATGCTGGGAACTGTCTTCTTCCTTTCATTGTTATGCACGTACTGTACCTCCATAGAAAATGACTTTAATGGGTGGATCTTTCTGTAGACAAGCTTTCGTTTTGTCATGAAGTCGTGCTCGGCAAAGATGTTCCACTGTCTCGGAAAAAAAGAAACATTATGTCCAAAACAATCTGCTTTTGAGCTCTCACATTTTCACAGCATGGTTGGCAGTGAATTTTCCAAGTCTGACCGAATGAAGTTCAGCTCATTTGGTGACTAATAACTCCCCCCGTGAATCAATGAGGCGACGCTTCGGGAGCCACAACGCTCATATATCACGTTACTGTAGAGACGTCTCAAAGGATCAAAAGCTGTCCATTTGGTTGAAGACCCCTTTTTGAGGTAAGAGGCACATTGAAATGTCAAAGCACTTATAGGTGAGTAAGTGGCCCGTTTGATCACAGCAGTGAAATGTTCTGCATGGATTAGAGAATTTCTAAATAACAATACAAGTAATGTGTGAGGAAGCATAGCAGCAAAACCCTACTTTTCATTTGTAATATAGAATGACTGGAATGTGTTGGCTTATATATCGAGCTGAAGTAATGCTGGAACTTCCTGTTCCATAAATAAAGAAGCTTTCACACCTACAGTTCGATGAACTTGGTTTTATTCACACTGCACTTTGTTGAATGCACCAGACACCCTAAACCCATGTCACGCGACCGAGTTGGTTGCTTGTTTATTGGACGGAAAATCCAAAACTCGCAGACACTTCCACTTCCTAGGAATAATGGAGGAACACCAAATGTACAGTACGTCTTGGGTTTTCTAGTTCTGCTGTAACCCTCATGTTATCCTCTATTCAAATTGACATGCTTTCCTATATCAATGTTCTTTTTAACTACACAAAATAACATGATTGATTCCACACGCTCTTGGCAAATACAAATCTCTACTTTCATTCATTTTTGGGGTGTTCAATTTTATAGCATTTCAAAAAAGTGGTTATGAAATAGTATTGATAAAACAACTGCATCGTGCAACATGCCCTGAAAAAAAATAACTTAGTGTGACGTAGTGTTAAACATAAAAAAAAGTGACAAACATTGGAAAAAATCTACATCGATAAGGGCCAACAAAAGTGATGATTTTCAATTTTGATGGGAATACATCAGGAGGGTTAATGTTTCTACTATTTTAGAAGGCAGACAATGAGTAGCTGGCAGCCAGCGCGTAAATGTAAATGGAATGTTTTTGTTCTTATATAGCGCTTTTCTAGTCTTAACGACTACTCAATGCACTTGTACATAGAACAGGAACCATTCACCATTCACACACATTCACACACTGTGGCCGAGGCTGCCGTACAAGGTGCCAGCAGCTCATCAGATAAACACTCACACACATTTACACTCCAGATATAAACGTTATCCTTAAATCATCATATATGTCTGTAAATTGTGCATTAGGTTAAATTGCAGGTTAGTGAATCCTTTGTTTTAGAGGCGGCCTCTAGCTCACCCAGTAGGAGCATTCGCCCCATGTTGGCTGAGTCCTACAGTGGCCCAGGTTCAAATACGACCTGCGGCCCTTTGCTGCGTGTTGACCCCTATCTCTCTCCCCCTTTCATGTCTATCTACTGTCACTTTAATAAAGGGAAAATCCCAAAGAAACTTAAAAAAAGCTCTGTTTTCAGTTCACTTCCTGTGTTTGGGTTGGATAACGTTCTCACCTGAACTGAACTGAATTCACTTGGAAGGGAAACGAGACCCTTGTTCTCAAGCGGACTAGAGTTTGTTTGTTTGATCCACACCAGAGTTGGAATGAGCTTTCACACCGCCCCAAACCAACAGCTCTATCCAACCAAACGCTCCAGGGTTTGTTTTAAATGGATCAAACAAGGTAGGCGTGAAAGAAAAATTCATACAAAATCACATTTGTAAAAATTAAAATTACTATCCATGCCTTGGAACATATCATTATTCAACAATATGTTGTGTGGTTCCCTCTAGTGATGGTCATTCTTTAAGCAGCATTTACTGTTAAAGTGTTAGCAAACAAGATCCTGTGTGTGACCTTCCTCCACAGTGCTGTGTAAGATGGTCTGTCTAGTCCACACATTATTCTGGGATGGGAGAAAAACCTTCTCTGGTTTATTGGCATTTCTTTAAATCAATCCACATCGTCTTGGGTGGCGCTAAGCGCTGGACGGCCCTGGTGACTCTGCAAAATAGCCTAGAATAGGAACTTGTTTTGATGGAACATGTGTATGTTCAAAAGTAGTTTTAGTCGTGCAACAGAAAACTCAGATTGGACCGATAGTCTAGCTAGGTGTCTGGATTTACCCTGCAGAGATCTGAGGAGCAGTTAACCATAGTCCTCATGAATCCACCGGAGTTTAGAACGCCAATACAAAGGCACCTTATCCTCATGTTGTCCTCGGGTCAAATTGACCCGTTTTCCTATGTCAATGTTCTTTTCAATTACCCAAAATAACATGATTGATTCCACAACGCTCTTTGGCAAGTGCAAATGTCTTTCATTAATTTTGGGGTGTCTTATTCAATTTTATAGCATTTGAAATACAAAATTGAAGTGGTTTTGAAATAGTATTGCGTGAAAGTTGACTTATTCCAGGATCTATCAATATCCATTCCTTTAATTTTAGTCCAAATATTTTCTGCTTTCCTGACTCAAACATTAGTTATAACTTCCTAAAAATGAGATTCATTGACAATAAATCCCAAAATAACTGTAAAACTAAAGTTAATAAGTTAGTGTTATTCAGTGTTGAAAATGTCAAAAGAGAGACAAAAACTGTCAAAAGGATGTAGGCTAGCATAGCTCAGACGGATTCGATCTCCGTTCAGAAAACAAGCATTTTAAATGTTGTTTCCTTGTTGTCTTGTGCACAGACCTGACAAAGAATGAATATACTTTCAAATCTGGTCTGATAAGTATACATTGCAAGTTCTTAGCAAGTCCAGGGAGCAGCCCCTCCCCAAATGGCATAGCCATGGTCAACCTATGACGTAAAGCCATCGCCCATCGAACACCTGTTTTTTCTTCGTCACTTTTGGAAGTCTTTTGGTAACGTTAACAGACAGTGTGATCCGTCTAATGATGGACAGCCAAAAAAGAAAAAGGGAAAGGTGTTGCTGAGAAGGTCAGACTCAAAAAGCAAAAAAAGGGATTGTGTTGTTGTGCTGTTCGTTCATTCACCATCCGAACATTCATCACAATGATATTATGATAAACAATCTCACCGAAAACCGTAACAGTGTCTACTTGTGCTCCATAAATTGTTGCACAAAAATTCACCAGAAGGCCGGAAATGAAGTATTCGATGCTCAAATTTTCCTGGGGGACGATCCCCAAGCCGCCTGGTTATGATGTTTCCCCCCCCAAATGCTAAAACAAAACCTCCGCCCTTGCTTAAAATAATGCATAATTAAAGGTTTTCTGCTTCAAGTGACAGGTGGCTGTCGTTACAGGAGTAGACTGTAGGCTTCATTGGGGCCACGTCAGCTCCATCCCCCGCTCTCCCTCCTTACCTCATCGCGGAGCACTTTATGCTTTCTTCTAGCAGTCCACAACTTTAATACTGCATCTCTTCCTTATTTCCCAAACTACAGAGTGGCCCAAGGCCTCATATTACAGAACATGGATGCATTGATTGCGCGTTAGTCTACATCCTCGACGTTCCACTTCCAGGATTGCTTTATGGTTGCCTGAAATTTACCTGTAATTTTAAACTGGTGGATTTTGGAGGACTGTGTTTGTGTTGGTGTCTGACTAGCAGCTGCATTTTGGACCATCTGAAGCCGTGCCACCATTGTCAGTCAAATAATGAGGTACTATAGAGCTCTGAATGTCCACAGACGGCTACAATAATTTGTCCCTCCATTTCTGATTCAATTTAATCAGGACATCAGGAGAATCTAAACCAGGAAATTACATTTGTGCAATTACAGGAGAAGGATTTTTTATTTGAAGGAAGGTAAGTTAAGTAAATCAAAATGTATATTTTTGTGTAACACGTATAACATAGCATTTTAAAAGGTAATAGCACAATCATTAATTTTGACATTAACAGAAAAGTAAGACAGAACATTTTTTTCTTCTCCATGTTGGCTGAGGACAACAGCAGCTCCCACTGCTCTTCCCTCGGCTCATTCCAAAGATACAGGAAACTTCACAGATATATTATACGTTTGAGAGCACCTTAAGCACACCAAATCCTCTTTGAAAAAAAAAAAAGCCAAAAACAAACAAGGAAATATCCTACCCAAGAAGATATCTTCATTTTAAATTTGTGACTGACTGAAGACTCATGCCTCATGGACACCAAGGCGTGATCAGCATATGTTCCGAGCATACAGAATGAATCTGGGGGGGTGGGGGGTATACATAGATTAGGAGTTGTCCCATTAGTAGCCCGACAGAAGGGCTGATTTATGTTTTCTGTTGGCATCACCTGACAGGGACATTAGTGTTACAGATGGGGACAGGTGACGTTGTCAGGACCATCAGTCTCTAGGTGATGCACTGCCAAAATGATGTGAAAGGAGCAGGCAGCGAGGACTATGGGTAGCGTCAGAGTTGAGAAAAAAAAAGCTTTTGCGGCTGCTACTCTCGCTTTCAGAGCACCTAGTAGAAGATTACCTTGTCAGCATCTGAGGAAAAACACTTCTGCAGCAAGACAAATGACAATTCAATAATTTTGAATGCCTTGAAAGTGTTTCTCTCTTGCTGAACTCAATTACAATGATAAAGGCAACTCATATAAGTTCACTGGGTACCTGCCCAGATGCTGACAAGAGGTATTGCATCATGTGAGCTTATGACTTATTCATGGCCTATTATACTCTATGATTGCTATCACTTTGGCACTAAATACAGTTGACAACATACTGCACAGTACTGTATGAAAGCACTGTTGGAAACATCAAGGCACACAGCACTCCAGCGGGTAGTTAAAACTGCCCAACGAATCACCGGTGCCAAGCTACCTGCTGTTGATAACATCTACCGCAAGCGTTGCCAAGGAAAGATAAAGAACATCGTCAAGGATGCCTCCCACCCAACAATGGACTTCTCACCCTCCTCCCTTCCGGTAGGCGCTACAGGAGTCTTAAGGCTGTTTTATGGTTGTGCGGAGGCTTCATGCAGAGCTTTCACCGTAGCCCACGTAAGTGGTCTGATGATTATACTTGTGTGTGTGTGTGTGTGTGTGTGTGTGTGTGTGGGCAGTGGGTGAAAAAGCGAGGGAGAAGTGAGAGAGTGACGGCGATTAGCTTCAGAGCGAGTACTGACTGTAGAGTCAAAGTGAGAGAAACAAAGTGTCTCGCTAATGTTTCTGACCAAGGTGAGACATCTGTAGCAGGAGAAGTTATCGCTCTCCTTGATTTTATGTTGTTTATGGAGAAAGAGAACCAGGAAATGCCACGGCCGAGCGACATGTAGTTACATTTTTTGAGAGGTGCGCTTCAGGCTACGGCGTAGGGTCTGGCGTAGACGCAGAGGGGGCTGCAGGCGTACGCTGTCAATTCTACACACAACCATAAAACGGCCTTTACTTCACACACAATTAATTTCTTCCCTGCGGCTGTGACCCTGCTAAACTCAAATCCTCCACTCTAAAACGCCACACCTTGCTATACTGCACTGCTAAGTGGTTTATTGTACATTATTAGTGGACCACTAAGGTCTATATAAAAGACACTTCAGATACAGTATTTGGGGACCAGTAAGGTCTATATATAAGAGACTTCAGATACAGTATTAGCGGACCACTAAGGACTATTTTATAAAATAAAAGCATCCATAGATCATGGGACCTAATATATTTACTGTAATACTCCCGCTTTTTCTGTATACACATACATTTGTGTTGTGGTTTGGGGGTTTTGTTTGGGTTAATTTTTGCGTTTGGCCTTTCCTCTGTTCGTGTTTCAGTTTTCTCCCCAGTCTTGTGTTGTTGGTCCTGTCTTGTGTTCCCCTGTGTGTCTGTTTGTTCTGCTTCCTGTTTCATTTTGATAGTATGGTTTCCTGTCTTGTGTAGTCTTGTCTAGCTTTGCTTTGAAGCCCCTGCCTACCTCCAAATCACAGAGAACAGATATATTTTGAATGAGCACAAAGTTTTCAACATGAGCAGAAATGTTGCACAAACACATCTGAAATATTGCAGTCCAGGTTTTGTTATTATTAATTCATTAAAACGAATCAATGTATTATTTAAGTAAACAATGCTCATATGCACATTTAAGGTGTCACTTCCTCAACAAAAGACACTCAAGAGGAGGGAAAAACAAATGATGCCTAGGCTACATGTGTACTGACTCAGATACAATTACAATAGAAATAGTGCTTTCAATCCGACAATTGTAATTTCCATTGATTAAGTACTGTTTCTGGCTTGCCTGTGCTGCCAATTTTCCAACCCTTGGCACATGATCAAGTAATGTTTCCATGGCAACTATCCAAAATTCCAATACCATAAAACCAGCACTGAAACTTAAAGAAAATTGAATTGTGTTCATATATACACTCACCGGCCACTTTATTAGGTACCCCATGCTAGTAACGGGTTGGACCCCCTTTTGCCTTCAGAACT
>NC_048420.1:4991856-4996632 GCF_013103735.1 Etheostoma cragini | reverse complement strand
CCATGTCTACATGCCTAAATGCACTGAGTTGCCGCCATGTGATTGGCTGCTTAGAAATTAAGTGTTAACGAGCAGTTAACCAGGTGTACCTAATAAAGTGGCCGGTGAGTGTATATTTTGTTTGAAATAAATGTGTTTAGTGTAGCAGTATAACATTGTGTTGTTCTATATTCTGTTATATGTCTACCCCCCCGCCCACCCCTTCCCAAACCGCAGGTAAGTCAGTTTCTCCCTGATGTTGTTTCTCACGTAGAGCCTTACGTTAGCTAAGATACCTGCCATTAGCTAGTTATCACCTGTTACAGGGGACCTGTGCAAAACATCAGTTCAGTTTTTTAAGATATTTTTGGGGCATTTTTGGCCTTTATTTTTGACAGGACAGCTGAAGATATAATAAACCTCTATAACAGAAGCAGCACAGAGAAATCGACTAAACTCTACATGGCTGCTGTCTGGGACTGTCAGGTGAACTCCTGGACGAAGATGGCCGATGCTAGCTGTGTAATGATGCCAGGCTTTGGAGTGGCCTGACGTTCTAAGACTGACGTTGAACCATGACCACGTACTCTGTAGAGAGCGTTCTGTAAATCGTGCTCTCTTTGCGCCCAACCACCCCAAATGTTAACACCGTTTAGCTTTTTAACCGTGTTTAATCCAGCTGCTAGCTAACGTTAGGCTAACATTACCTGTTGCCAAATGTAGTGTTTGATAGCGTTAACATGCAGTGATGTTTCAGTCACACTACCGTCTGTTTCTTAGCATCAGAGAGCAGCGCAGAAGGCATTTCAGTGGCACCAACATCCACGTTGGTAAAAATGAAACTGAAAAAAGAATGAAATGTCATTGAAAAACATAAATAATATATACATTTTTGAATGCCACACTATTACATAAGAGTTGACCCTTAAGTTAGCCCCATCCTTTTTACTTACTGTGGCTAAAGATTCAAAGTGACCAACAAATATTTGCAATTACGGACCAATTTTCATAAAAATATGTGTCACGAGTGTCAGTATTCTCTATAGGTGTAGCACCTTTACTTCAATTTAAGAGCTCAGCTATTTAAGACAACTTCATATGGTAACAAACGAAACCTAGTTTTGAAGAACCAAGTTACTAAATGGCAACTGGGTCAATAGATATGTCTGTCTGTCAATAGATCTGTCTGTCTGTCTGTCTGTCTGTCTGTCTGTCTGTCTATCTATCTATCTACTTATCTATCTATATGCAGGGATAAACTCTCCACTCACACATTGTAATACACTGAGAGAGATAGACAAACAAAGGGAGACTGAAGAGGAGTGGGGTGTAGTGGCGTATAGGGGGAAGGGTTGTATGCAGAGAATGTGTGTGTGTGTGTGTGTGTGTGTGTGTGTGTGTGTGTGTGTGAGAGAGAGAGAGAGAGAGAGAGAGAGAGAGAGAGAGAAAATCAAACGCTGGCTGAATTGGGCCCAAATATCCAAGGTTAATTTTGTGAGAAAGCTGCAGTGCCCAGATAAGACCATCCCTGCAAATGAGTTCTGCCTGCCTGGATTACAGCTAAATTTATGCAGCTTTCCTTATCCTTTCACAAGCTCCTCTGAAGTGGCATAATTAACTTGCGCACATAAAATGTGCACATTTTCTGCATGGTGGTAACATTCACTCATTTCACTGCTTTGATTTTTTTTGCCCTATTCATGAAGGTACTTTAAATTTAGCTTTTTACTTAAGTTTAGAGATTTGTCATTGTAATGGCACAAGATGAGTCTTTCACTACTTAATCATTCTAATTGCTCAATGGCTAAATCGCTGCTGTCATTATATTCTGCATATATATATGACAAATAAACAAACACAGCCCTCCAATTATCCTCGAGTGTCCATGGTGTGTGACTATATACAGTTGAGACAAAAGGGTAAAAGATGATTTTGCAAAGCAGATTTAAATACTGACTCATCATAGGTACTTTACATATCACGATATGTACACATACAGTACAATGCGCGCATACACAGAGCAGGTTAACATGTTAGACTGTTTGACAGTGACACATGTCCAGGCCCAGAGAAATCCTTGAATCTTCAAAGCGCATCAGCTGAGATGCAAATATGGTAAGCTGCACTTGAGGACAGGAGAATATCTTCTCTGCTATTACAAAGCTTTTTTTTCTTCTTTCCCATCATGCCCCGGGCTGCTCTGTTTATCTGCCCACCCCCACCCACCCACAAAAAGAGCTGCCCAAGGAGGGCTTCCTCAGTAGTAGTAGTAGCAGCAATAGTACCAAAAACAGTTAAAGTGGCAGCCATGACCACTTGATTATTAATCCTACAGAACACACACACAAGTTTGTGGTGGGGTCTTTCAGAAGTAAGAGTGATGTGTGGGATACTGTTGAACTGTGTGAATTGCTGCATGTGGAATCTGATGCATAATAAAACCTATACAGGAGATAGCTGAAGTCATGTCACATCTGGATTGCCTTCTGCAATCTCTCATCCAGTATTTCTTTCAACTGTCTTTCTGAAATGTAAAGTGTGTTTCTGACATCCCATATTCTAAGCTAAATCAATGGCCACGCAAACAAAACTACATCTCAAACTACAAGCAGCAGGTATTTCATCTTAACTTGGTTTCCTCCATATCCATAAGACTCTTAAACAATCTCTTCTATTGTCATTTTTCATCTTTCTAGTTGTAACCTCTGCTGTTTCAAAACTTTTAAAGCATTTGCTCCTCTCTGTCCTGCTTTTATTATAGGCACGCCCCTTGAGCAAATTAGCATTTTCCACCCTTGGGTACTTGACATTTGTTTCCGGTACTCAGCGGTACCTTTTTCTGTACTTTCCCTCTAATAACAAAAAATTATTTCCTGTCAAGTACTCTTCTTGTTCAACTTCCAAAGGACAGAAGAAAACCTCAAATTTCCAACTCAATCACTTTTCTTTTGGCTTTGTCAGTTAATAGCTCTGCCAGTATATTAGGTTGTAAACCTTTAAAGACAGAACACAAGTTAACACTTTATTTACAATTCAATTTCAAATACATTTTAAATGACTTAAACTCTTAAGCATTTCACATGGAATAACAAAAAAGATGATTTCATGACTCTTCCAAATTGGTTAGTACATTTTTGCAATTAACATTTTACCATTTTTAACTTAGTACCATTCTTTTATAGCTTACTTTCAATTTTTTCAAACTCAAAATGAACTATTATTTTAGCACAAACCCATTTAACACAAAATCAATTAAGTCAAAACTGCAATGCATTTCTTTAACCAATCTACACAGCAGTCAACCATAACTTAAACATGTTAAGCAGCATTTTAAACATCATGAAAGTGAATGAAACATTTCAGCAACCATTGGCGTCTTCGGCCTGAACCTATGAGTGAACTTGAAGCGTCTCCTCTCTGTAGTTTGTTGGAATGAATGACCGAGACCCTCACTGTCTTCACAGGTGATCCAAATCAGTGATAATGACTGATCCGGTGACAAGCGCTGGTATCCTGCTGCTGGTGCACTCTGGGAAGTGCAGTTCTTTGAGAGCGCATCATTCCTGAGATTCAGCTCAACATTTCTGTTATCAATTTAATTCCCACCCTATTCATACTTTGTTTTGTTATTTATTTTAAAAATTTTACACACCACACAAAATAAAACCCTTCCCTGTACCCTCCAAACCTGTCCATACAACCTATTATTTCATATTTTTATGTTTGTGTAAAGCGTTTTGAATGGCCTTGTTGCTGAGATGCGCAATAGAAGTAAAGTTGCACTGCCTTACAAAAAAATGACTAATGCTTACAACCTCCATCATGACAGTCAGTCACCAGGGCATAGAGAAAAACGCTGTGCCTGTCTATGTCAGAGGAAGTGGAACTGCACTGCGACCACTTTCGGCTTACCATCATATTAAATTTGTCTGAGTGGAGTTTGGAAACGAGTTACCACACTTGCTGCCGCTTTACTGGTATTGCCGTGAATCACTGTGACTTAAACGAAGAGGAAACGTAGTTTGGCTCCATCTGCACTACTGTGTGTGCGTGTGTGTGTGTGTGTGTGTGTGTCAGTCAGTGCTGAACTCCGCTTTCTATCAACTTGCTTTGCATCAGTTTGTCTGTACCTAATTTTAATTTATACTTTCAAATTACAATTATGTCACTCTGCCAACACAATGTCACTCCCATCTCGTAAAATACGGACACTTGGTCAGGTGTCTTTGTTGTTGTTATTGACTTTATCTAAACGCACTTGGTTTGGATTTTGGCGTCCCTTTTGTGCTTGATCTACACGTGCTTGGTCTGGACTATTGGCGTCCCTTTCGACGCTGTTATGTTAAGGAAAAGGTCGTGGGTGGGCTTGTATTTCTGTGACTCGTGGGAATAATGGGACGGTTGAGTTTAGGAAGAGGTTGTGGGTGGGCTTACACTTCTGTGACATGGGAACAATGGGACAGTTAAAGAAGAAAGCGATGTTAGGAAAGAAAAACCCCACTCTCCTGGGTGAAAGTTCTGTGTTTGACCCATCCACCCCCCAACCAACCTACACGGAATTTCCCCTTACATAAACCCCGTATACATGCTGCTCTCCCCGGTACGTTCTACACACACGCTGATGGGCCTTTTTCGTCCCTTCAGACGCTGACGGTCATTGTCCAAACATCTGTATTTTACGAGTTTAGCCTTCCTCTGGTGTTAGCTTTCTGCTGCCACCTGAAGTGTTAGCGGGTCATTTTGGACCCGTGTATTAAATTAGCCATAAAATACCCTAAAAACAATCTTTTATCATCC
>NC_048420.1:4973621-4991756 GCF_013103735.1 Etheostoma cragini | reverse complement strand
AACAAATGTATGAAGTGCTTTTATGCATGTTAAAACTCAAAACGGGTCCGTCGGGACCCTAACACCATAGGAAGGTTAGAGTGAGAATGGGTTGACTCTGCTGTTAAACACATTACACACACTGACTGGAATACACACACATGATCAGGTCCTTTACATGCACAAATGGAGAGATGTCAGAGTGAGGGGGCTGCGACTGCTGGATACACAGCACCGATCAGTTGAGGGAGTTTGATGCCGTGCTCAGGAGCAGAAGGTGAACTGGCACCTCGGCAGCTCTACATCTGTGTGCTTCGGTCCGTACGGGGTCTTGGGCAGCAACCCTCTGGTTCCCAACCCAGCTGCAACACCACACTACTCAACCTTTTCGACTTGGAGAGTGATAGAGAGAGCAGGAAGCAGGTGCATTAAAACAGTTGAAATTGCTGACAGCAAACACCAACACTGACGTTGTCACTCACTCTGACCAATGGTGGAACTTCATCAGTGACGCAATGACAGAGTTTTGAGGTAATAAGGCTGGGCTTTATGGTCCAGTCAAAAAGACTTTAAGCAATTCTGCACACTCTTAAAAAGGGCTGCTGCTCCCAATTATTTCTAGATGATCGGTATAAAATACTGGTAAATTGGTATAAGATTATATAAAGTACAAAAATAGTGAATAATTCCCTTCACTATATCTTCTTTTGGATAAATGCCCAAATATTGAGTTTACCGATCACACAATACAAAGAACAACTGCTTATCATCACAATAGAGAAGTCATAATTTGGCTTTTCTACTTGAAAAATTACTTAATTTAGGTTCATCAAAATAGTTGCTATTTCATTTTGGGCCTAAACTTGACTTGAAGCTTGTATTGTAAAGTCTGCGTAAAATCTCGTCAGTCGCATTATTGTTGCGCAGTAATGGCGTTCAAACCGATTGTATGTGTTCTGTAAGTCTTGAGCAGCGGTTGACGAATCCCATAACATGTTGAAACATGTGAAAAACTTTGATTTTATATTCATGTCAATACTGCCGGTCAGTTAAGTAATAGAACATGATGTGAAATGTAATGCCACTAAATGGCCCAACCCACATGGAATTACATCACAACAATACAAAAGTAACTTCATCCACAGCTTCTGGTCCAGTGTCCACAAACAGCATACTCTACTTAGCACGAAATAGACAAAATAGTCTATATGTCCATGTCCGTAGCGTCCAGTAGCTCCTCGTCGCACAGCCAACGCTGATTGGCTTGTTAGGATGGTAGATAACCATGTATTCCTAAATGTTGGTGTGTGTGTGTGTGTGTGTTTTGCACTTTGACTAAACAAATTTCCCAACTATAATAAAGTATAATAACGTAGTTTTACGTTTTTACTGCTGAGATAGGACTACAGCAGCCGTTCAGCTCGGAAGACAAAGAGGATATGAAAACTACAAGATAATGACCTCTTCTAAAGAGTCCATCATGTTTTTTAAGCCCCCGTGTCCACATTGAGCAACTAGCAAAAGCGTTGAGGTGGGGTTGGTGTGCGCACACCGGAGCGCTGTTTTCAGTACTTGACAGTGGATTTCCACCAACGGCCTGTCGACTTTGTGCTCAGCCGTCAAATTCACAGTTTGTTTCCATCCAGAGGAATAGAGAGGGAATAACTCTGTGCTGTGTTTTTGCGGAGTAGTGCAGGGAAATATGATCTGCCGTGGGCATGGTCTATTTTATTTAGAAAATAAACCGAATATTTTATTGCCAGAGCTGGGAGGAGTTGGGACACAGCCGCTCCGCAGTCAGTGGAAATGAACACATCAACTTTAATGGAAACCTATTGACTCTACTGCCGTTCAAGAGTGGATCCGCAAACATTCCACAACTGGTGGAAATTTTGGGTAAGAATTCCTTATGGGGAGCGATAGGAACTTCCCACTATAGCTTTAAAAGGCTATAGGCTGAAGACCTTCCTCAAGGCTGAAGACCTTCCTTTTTGATGCTGCCTTTCTTTAAATTAACGCTAATTTCTTTCTTATGCTGCACTGTAACTTTTATTCTGGTGTTTTATGTGTCCTAATGTTTCTATTTTGTTTTCAACTGTCTATTCATGTGTGTTATTGATTTTTAATGTTTATGACTTTTAACTGTTTGTACTTGTGTTTTATCTGTTTTAATGATTTTGTGTAAAGCACTTTGAATTGCCCTGTTGCTGAAATGTGCTATACAAATAAAGCTGCCTTGCCTAAAAGGCGCAACTGTTCAAAGGCAGCACTGGACTCTAAAGGGACTACCTGCAGGGGGACAAACAATGCACAGAAAAGATCAGAAACACCAAACACCTAGCACAGAAACAACCTAATACAAAATAAGTCAAGACCAAAGGGCAGATGGTTGACAGTGGCCAACTGGCGCAAAAGCCCATTTGGGTCCAGAACATTTAATGGTATTTAGGTAAAGAATGAAAGTGAAAAAAAAAAAAAAAAGATCTTTCGGAAGCCAATGCAGGGAAGCTACAATGATTACATGATCTCTATTCTTTGTTCTTGTCAGGAGTCTGGCAGCAGCAGCATTCTGTGTGAGTTAGAGACAAGATCGACCTTTACCACTGAGACAGGAAACGAGAGTTCCTCTCGGCACTTTGGGAATTAGTGTGTCAATCCATGAATGTTGATTAAGGTTTGCAGAATAAAACACCATGTGATAAAATGTTAGGTTGTGACAGGAGGGTGGGGATCAAAAATAATTGGATGTGACTAAACATTGTCTCCTACGTGGTTTTGAGTTACCCAATGAATTCCTGTTGACCTTGCTGATTCCACCAGAATCGTCCAATTTAAGACAAGTTTTAGACAAGGTAAAGTACCAATATATTTAGCCACACTGTGTGCATTCATCTCAGGTGTGACTAGTGTGAGGAGTTTGAAGAAAGTCGTTCTCATCCGTTCTAGTCGTATCCTAGAGTTTTCCTATCTGCGTGAACAGACCTTGAAGCAATCCTTCCTCCCGTCCTGTTTCTCTTATCTTACTACACCTCCACTGCATGAATGGAATGATTGTTAGAGCAGTCATTCCCGAACCGTGGTCCGCGGGCCACTAGTGGTCGGTGAGGGTACTGCAGGTGATCCATTGGGAGGTAAAATGAAATATAAAATACTAGTTTTTTAACCTTCATTTTTACCAGGAAATTCCCACAGTCCCAATTAGAAATGTGGACTTTATACAAGTGTTTGTATTACTTTATAGATTAAATACTCGATCGCTATGGAAACAAGCCTGTTGTTCAAATGAACCTCAACATGCCCTTGGGCGCTTGAGTAAGTAAATAAATAAAATATATGGCAGCCGTTGTGTGCAGTAAACCTTCTTTAAACAAGCCTGTTGTACTGATGCGATAACCAGTTATAGTTTAAGTGCTAGTGGGCCTATTAACCCTTGTGTTGTCTTTCTGTCAAAATTGAAAATCAACACTTTTGTTGATGATTTTTGTCAATGTTTTTGACTTTTTCCTACGTTTTTGTCCCTTTTTTCAACACTTTGATGCTTTATTTCAATGTGTGTCACTTTTTTTGACATTTTTAACACTACGTAACACTAACTTACTAACTTTAATTTTGTAGTTATCTTTGGAATTTACGGTCAATAAACCTCATTTATAGGAAATCATACCTAATGTTTGAGTTAGAAAAGCAGAAATTAGGAATTATTTAGAGTAAAATTAAAGAAAAGTTGTTGATGGATAATCACAGACTGGAATATGTCCACTTTTACTCAACACTATTTCAACGCTATGAAATTGAATAAGACCCAAAATTAATGAAAGTAGAGGTTTTTGGACTTGCCAAAGAGTGTTGTGTGGAATCAATCATGTTATTTTGGGTAATTAAAAAGAATATTGACAGGAAAACGACTCAATTTGACCCGAGGACAACAAGGGTTAAGAGGTGTGGATTAATTCAGGTAGGTGTGTGTAGACATATTTTATTGTGTGTATTGAGGTAGTCTGGATTACAAATTGTGGTCCACACACACAAAAACCTTCAATCTCATTAAACTTTTGAAACACTGTGAACTGAACCGTGCTTCGTGGCCCTTTGTTCTCCGAGCTCAACACTGCTTTCAGAATCTAGTTGAGCCAGTAGATGACAGGATTCCAACCACAAAACAGTTGGTTCACAACACTTATATTACACACATTAATGCAGACTGGTATGTGTGCCCTAACATTTTCTAAAGAAAATTATTTAGTAAGGACCTTCTAGCATCGCATAAGGGAATACTAAAGTAAGCTAAAGGAAACACTTAGAGATCAAAGGCTTTTCCCTCACAACAGCCTAAGGAAATCATTATGGTGATTTTATGCAACTCATTGCTTTCGAAGGTATCCTTAGATAGAAATCAAAAACCAGTATGCTACATTACAATAAATAAGGACAACAAGGGAAGGAAGAAATAATAAAGGAGAACTAAGTAACAAAAAGTCTACTTTCTTGATGTCAATTTTTTTTCCTGCATGCCATGCGTTTATATTTGTGGTTATTTGGACATGTTACAGTGTTTGGTTTAAAGGTTCAGCCTGCAGGAGAAATGCCTCATACAACTGAAAACTTACATGCTGAATAAATCAGAATAGAAAGATATATAATAGAAAAACAGTTCTTTAGAAACTAAACCTGCAGCACAATGCTTTGTCTCACACTGTCACTATGGTAACAATATAATTAGTGAATGTGCTCTATCACTGTCAGCAAGACTGGACTGAAATGAATTTCCAACATCTCACAAATGAGTTGATGAGCTTGAGATGGAATGGATTCTGTCGGCTAGGACAGATAAAAGGACCGCTGATAATGGAGATGATTTCTGTTCATAATTCAAGGTTCAGTCCTATTACAGGATTCTAGAGAGAGAGCGTCTGCATTCTGCGCTGTCGCACGAGCAAAGTTACTGTGGTTATTCTCCGGCACGCATGCAGTACGCCACCATTATCTTTTCAATGATGTATGCCGTGCATGTTGAATGAAGGGTGAGGATTACCAAAGGCGTTGTTACAGCTCTTAGCATGGAATAAAATTCACAAAGCCCAAATTACTTTTTTTCCCCATATCGGACGTGATGATCTGTACTTGCATCAACTTCTTGCCAGACAGAAAGGCGCTTTGCAAAGTCTCAATCACTCCCATTGTGATGATTTTCTGTGTAATCCAGCAATTTTCACAATCCGGATTATTTTATCATCTCCCTCCTGATAAGCAGAAGTACAATAAAGTCAGATTTCATTTACACTATCCAGGCCAGAAATAATCACTCCCAACCCCATTTACAAATCTGGGTTCATGCCCTCGTTTTCGCACAAATGCAGTTTGCTAAACTTTTTGCCCCATTGCAGGGTATTGGTGTGTAGTTATTTTCTCCCAGAATGCTTTGCCATCTACAGCACAATCCTGTATAACATTTAAACAGTAAGATACTGTGAGATTTTAGCAGTAAATGTACATCAAAGATTTACAGTGTTGCTATGTTGTTTATATCATCAGATATCCATGTAATCTTTGGTATAGCTTGGTTCCAGATCTCTAAATCACCCCTGACAACATTTTCAGTGATTAATTGCCCACTCTAATTTTTCCAGTGATTCAAATATGTCTGGTGTCGTGTTCATTGATGGCTCCAGTTGGGAAAAGCAATTGACCAATCAGAGCTTTGTAAGGGGGACTAATATATTAATTTTCCTATGTAGCCGTGACAAATGGTGACAAAAATTGTTCTGTCAGGTCCATTAAGTCAAGAACAACGCAGACAGTAAAAATGCTTTAAGAAATTTTATTGAATAAATTACAAATTCAATTTGGCGGTATGGCTCTGTTCAGAAGAGTCCCCTGACCTTTCATGAGCACCATGAAAGAGTAGAGAGTTAGAGGACAGTAGCAGCATTAGGGGACGCTCACACAGTTTAAGATTGGGAGAGCTAAATTATTCCTCCATATGAACAGAGCAGCAACAATGGCATAGAAGCAAGGAGGAGCTGGGGAGGACGTGGGTTGTATCAATGCAGCAGCAAGAAATTTATCAGTGAGGGGAGTTGATCAGCTGATGCGCTGATGCACATCAGCTGATGCGACCATGTTATTGGCCAATAGCCGTTAGCAGCGTCTTGACTACTGGGCCTGCCAGAACTGATGCTGATGCTCAATTTACTAAACGTTACGTGAGCCATTTCATTTTTAGAAACATAGCCGTGGTCAGTGTGCCAATATGCGGGGGAATAGAGTTAAGTTATTATTAACTACATTAGGCATTTTGGAATTATAATGATAACAGGGCGCACAGTGTTTACTCTCAGAGCCACATGGTTCTGGAATGACCTAAGTCAACAGTTTTCTTTAAAAAAAAATACTCTTATTGGTTTCCTAGAGTCTTTAGATTTTTTAAGTTGCCTTTTCACATATTTTATGTTATATGACTGAAATTACTGAAATTGGTATCATCTTCACTTTGATTAGATTTCACATTTGGTTATTATCAATTGTTGAATTTTAATTTGCTGCCATGTCTGAGTTTTGGAGACATGTTTTTGTATGATGGTAAACTTAGCGTGCAAGTGTTGTTTATTTAATTTGATTTCCTTATGATTTTTTGTAAAATTAGTTTCTATTTTTCTTTTCTTTTCATTATTTATTCCATCTTGATGACTGATTCATTAAGCACATTCATGCACAGGATTAAACCCTTTTCATTAAATTCATGTATCCAAAGGCTTAAAGTCAACTTTTGTTCAAAAAATGTCTCATAAAGTAACATGCAGGTTGCGATGGATTTTACTAAGCTTATCCAGGGCCGGAGCCAGACATTGTAAACATTTGGGGCTGAGCCAAAATCTAGGGGGGTGTCCGGGGACATGCTCTATTTACGGCAGCTATGGGACCGTTTTTTCAAGCCATTTGATAACAATTCTGTACATCATTTGGGAAAAACATGATAGTTGCCCAGGAAAGGAATCATTCTTTAGGGACAGCATCCTTCTCTTAGTGTCAGTTCAATTCAATTTTATTTACAATATCAAATCATAACAAGAGTTATCTCAAAATACTTTGTAGATAGAGTAGGTCTAGACCACACTCTTTAACTTACAAAGATCCAACAATTCCAGCAATGGGAAGGAAGTTAAAACTTGCTCACCTCCCTCTCCACCTTCTGACCAACTTTTACTGGTCAGTGATAGAGAACGTTCTCACCTATTGCTGCAATGTGTGGTTTTCCAGCTGCACAGAACAGAATAGGAAGGAACTGCTGTGGGGGGTTAGGGCTGCTGAGCACGTCATTGGAGCACCATTGTCTCCACTCAAAGACATCTACAATGGTAGACTGCAGAAGAAAGCCAGTTTTATTTTCAAGGACGTTACACACCCTGGCCGCTCTCTTTCTCTCCACTGCCCTCTGGTAGGAGAGTCAGATCCTGCAAGCCCAAATCAAACAGGTTAAAAAACAGCTTCTATCCACACTACCACACCTGGGACTGTTCTGTTTGGCTGTCTATTAGCTCTGAAGGCACATTCATCTACCCTAATCCCTTATGCCGCTTTTTTGAACTTCAGTCTATTTACTTATTTTCTCCTGGTATGACTGTTGGTGTTTCAAATGTGTTATGCCATCAATGTGGAGCTGCTAAACTGCTTTTCATTGTCTGTTAAGCAATGACAAATAAACCATCCTTCTTCTTCCAAGCGAGAAATTAGTGCAACAGTGGCAAGAAAAAAATTCCTTTTAGGCAGAAATCTAGGGCAGACCCTGACTCTTGGTGGACACGTTTGTGGTTTTTGTGGTGGTGAACACAAATTTTAATCTAATCTATTTCAATGGGGAGCATTTTCGTGGTAACAGCATGACTTTAGTAGCGAGTAGTATGAAAAGCCGATCAGCTGGACAAAGATGGCAGCTTAGAGATTAGCTCCTGGCCCAATCTTTCCGAATAGTATTGTTTTATGGTTCCAACTTATTTTACCACTGTGTGCTCTTAAGAATTGCTTTAAGCGGAATTGCAGGCTGGAGCAAGCCACAGCGCAGTGACATTGACGCCATTGCAGAGGCTCTGCTGGAGAAGCAGAAGGACTTCTTGAAACCGCGCTTTGCTCTGATTCAACAGGTGGGAGATGAAAACGGGATGAGGCTAGCTGCTATTCATGCTCAGCTAACATCTCTGACTGGAAGTCTTGGCTCTTTCAGATCTTGTGGGAACCCAAAACTACCGTGGAAAGCAACTCAAGTATGGCCATGTTCTGCAGGAGATGGTGATGAAGTTAGCAGACTTGAAGGATAGAAGATGCAATATTCACATTGTCGGGTTGAAGGAGGGCTTGGAAGGCTCTAACGCTGTTCAATATCTCACGCGTTTCCTCCCTAAATAGCTCCCTGAGCTGGCTGATGTTCAGAGAACCGACTGAGTTTACAGTGGCTGCCCAGTAAGGAACAACAACGCTACTTGTACGCTGATTTTCAATGTACTTCACTACTCAACTAGAGAGGAAATTCTCCATGCTGTCAAGCCACTGTCACAGGCAGAAAGAGTTTTCTTTCCGAATATTAATATTAATAATAATATATAATAATATTAATGTATATTTTGAGACGTATTTTAATTTGTGAAATAAGAGCTATATAGATTTTTTTATACATAATTTGGCGACCCCCCTGCACTCACTCTAAGAAACCCATCAGGGTCCTGGACCCCATATTGAACATCCCTGAACCAAGAAATGCCTTATTTTTGGATGGAAACCCCACATCATTGCCTATATCAAACGGAAGTGCATGTTCTGTTTTCAGACCTTCAGTTTTAGAAACATTGACTGGACTTACTAATGGCCTTAATGATGCCATTAAGATAGCAGCTGAGTTAGTTAAAGTCCTGAATATAAACAGTGTATGAGTGATTGACTGTGACTGCTCACATGCAGGTAATTGTTAAGTTACATTTTTGAAAAATGATTTCCAAGGTGGAAGGAGGAGAATGAACATGGAATGGAGGAATCAGGTGTCTGCAGATATATTCTTCCCTTGCATTTCTTCTTTGTTGACCTCAGTTCACTGTATTGTTATATTTTTAATATTTTTTTCCATCTATATGTTAGTCAGTTGCATAAACAAAGACTTGGTTGCATAACTCACACAGGGCATTTGAATGTTTTGTTGGGTCAGACAGTTCATTGACAAACCTCTTGATCTTGCTTATTTCCTCTATTTGTACTGTTTGTTGCAGTTGTGATCAGCATGAGATTGCGGCGTGAAGGGATTGCAGGGTTTGCCAACCTCCACGTCTGAATATCCTCTGATGAATGCTACGCCATTATTAAAAACTACCAAGCACATCTGCTTTCTCTCATTGTCCTGCAATCAGGGCATTGATTGCAGGACAATGGATGTGTTTGATTGAGACATAATCAGACACTTCACTAATTGGACTTCAAAGGAAAATC
This sequence comes from Etheostoma cragini, assembly GCF_013103735.1. Classification (NCBI taxonomy): domain Eukaryota; kingdom Metazoa; phylum Chordata; class Actinopteri; order Perciformes; family Percidae; genus Etheostoma; species Etheostoma cragini. The sequence goes on along the minus strand of NC_048420.1, from coordinate 4,982,309 downwards.
AGCAGCTTGCAGACATGAGGTAGGAATGACACAGTAGTCCTTCTGAAGAGGTCAAAGATGCTCTATCAGGAACTAGGGTCACAAAGTTTGGTTTATAGCACAAGCATTTAAACAAATGCCATTTCCAAATATATAAAGAAGTAATGTTATTCACAGTTGAAAAACAGAAATTTCCAGTGAGGTAGCCAGTCCACTCAGAGAGAGAGAGAGAGAGAGACAGAGAGAGAGAGAGAGAGAGAGAGAGAGAGAGAGAGAGAGAGAGAGAATGCGTGTGTGTGTGTGTCCATGTGCATAGGCGTAGACCCACCCACACCCCAAAGAGGTAAAGTAACCGCTTAGGGGGCTCACACCATGGACAGAAAACAAGAACTGGGTCTCCTTGGCTACATTGGGGGGGTTAAAGTACACAACAGGAGCAAGAAATTAAAAGGGATTTATGTATATCTAACCTTTGGAGTGTCTGGCACTAACAAGGTCTCATTCTCTAATAGATTTGTTGTTGAGATATACATTATTCCTTAAAAACAAAGCAATGTGTTGATAGCGTTGTTGTTTCCTTATTATAGCTTGATATGTTGCTATCAGCTGGTACATAAGCAGTATTACATCTTGTGCAATATTGATCATGTGTTGGTTGACGGCGCAATCAATTTTGTCTAGAAACACTTTGATCGCAAATGTTTGTTTGAATGTTGTATGATTCAGCGCAATGAAATGAATGGAAACACCTTAAAATGTCTCAAATCGCAACACAGCATTACAGCAGTGACGTCATTACACACAGGTTGTTATTTGCTATAAAGCTGTTGGATGGAAACACACTTTTTACCAGCTTTTTTTTCACTTTGCTTTTATTTTCCCCGCTGCAAGACAACTGTTTTTTTAAACATATCTCGCGGTTTGAGGCGCCTTCCATTTACTCCGGAGGATGTCCCATGGCTTGTCCTAACCTTTGTAGCCCATTTCCTTCTTGAGTTCCTGATCAATTATGGCATTTCTTAGATTTTTGCTATCTAAAATAGCTGTTATATTTTGCTTTAAATTAAATTCAAAAACTCTCTCGTATCCTCGTCCGTTCACTTCCATCTATCTTTGTTGATATCGACCATGTGGTCAGACAGAGTTGAAACACTGGGCGGAGATTAACTAAAACTTCTTTTTCGTTTTGTGGGGAATTTTGCAACCACAAAACGACCTAAAGCTTATTCGCAATTCCTTATTTATTTGGCAAATAACGTTTCTATCAGTTATTTATCGTATAAGCCGTATATCGATCAAGATAAAATCTGATTAGACCGAATGTATTTCCTTTGAGTCGATATTCTTGAAATTCCAAAATTGAATTTTACTGTTTCCATAAGGACTTAGATATTTTTTAGATTGTTAACATGTCTCTTCAAGCAGGTATCTTCCCACAGGTCTTAAAAACCGCAGTAGTCAAGCCACTCTTATAAAAAACAAAAACTAGATACGTCACTAATGGACAACTACAGACCGATATCAAACCGAAGTAAAAAGATTGAAAAAGCACTTTTTCAAAAACTAAACCTTTTTTTGTTCTGAAACAATATTTTTGATGCCTTTCGGTTGGGTTCTGACCACATCCCAGCACTGAGATGGCTCTTCTGAAAATCTTTACCAAACAAAGCCCAACGTGGCCTCATGGACGCCCTTGCAGAGGCACGACCAGTTTGTTTTTTCCTGTTCCCTTTTTGGAATTTTTGGATTTTGTTAGTTTTTGGGCTGTAGACTTTGGGTTCTGAGCGGTGGGGAGATGAGATAGCAGGATGCTACATCGGTGGAGCAACTGGTGACAGCATTCCTCCACTCAAGGGGGATAGAGTTGCATAGGTGCTTGTCACACTCTCCCCGAAGAAACAAGACGGTTAAACCAGCCTCAATCATTCGTTTTACCGGACAGGAAATATAAGACCGAACTGCTGAAACAGGGAAGACGGCTGAAAGGCACAGATGTGTACTTGAATGAACACTTGACCAAGAGAAATGCTTACATTGCCAGAAAGGCCCGACTCTTCAGATGGAACAAGAAAATACATTCCACATGGACTGCACCAGCTGAAAAATAAATGTGCCAAGTATACTAAAATATAGCATACTTTTGTGTACTTGAAGCCTCACTAATCATCATTATACTTCAAGTGTGTTCATGATTAATTAACTTGAAGCATGCTATTTTTGGAACAACTAATTTTGTACTAAATATATTGTAATTGTAATTAAATTGTAGAAAAGCTCAACTTGAAGTGTATTTAGTGTACTTAGAGACACTTGAAAATGCATGCTTTTCTCGCCTAAATGTTTTACCAAAAAAATAAAAAATACATAAGAACAGCTCTCATATCCTTTGACCCTCTGGGATGTGCCTGAGGTCATTGGGAAGTTAACACTGTTTTTTGTTCCAAGTGTGATTCTAGACTTTACTGACACAGAGCTACAGAGGTTAGAAGGGAGAATTTCTATTTCTGTCCAAGAAAAGCATCTGCAAAATGATTTGAAAACCCTACTGTAAGCATATCAGATGGGCTAAAAACAAAACTAGTACCACAGCAACATGCCTCAACTTATTAAAGAAAAATTTAGAAGAAAAACACTCAGAAAATGAAAATATTATGAAGTCATTTCTACAGATGTGTCTTTGCGTTTTTCTTATTTCTTTTTGAAAAGTGCAAAGAAAAAAGCCAGAAAAAAATACAAAACTTCTCAAATACAAAAACACATCCACATCAATCACACACATACTTAAAATAACTATATACATACATTTATGGAAATAAGTAAGTATAAATAATGAAATGGTGAAATGCAATAACTAAGGCTTTATTTTTGCTTTGACACAGCTGCAGCAATCACAGGGTTAAAACCTTCTGGTCAAGTTTGGTATCAGTCAATTTGTTTTCTTATTGGCTAAACAGGTGGGCCGCAGCTAGTGCAGCAGTAAGGAATGTTGCGTACACACACCTGTATGGCCGTTTAAGGCTTCACAAGGTCGGTCTCACACATTTTCTTTTTCCTGTGCACACCCCGGCTTTCCTCCTCGACCCAGATATCCTTACCGAGAAGGAATAAATTCTTCTTCGACCCAGGGTCTTTGTAGGAATCTGACATAACGAGAAGAGTACAAAAAATAAGTTTAGTCGAGACTTTTTTCCTAACAATGACCAAATTAAACTGTTAGCTGCTAGCTTACCAACCGAGTTGGAAAAAAACAGGTATTCAGAATACCTATTACCGTATTCTCCATACTAACCCCCAAATAAGAAGCAGTTTAGCAGGCACCGTCCTGTTTGGTTCTTTTCTCGTGGCCCATTTTATTTCAATCCAGTTCGTGGCTGGGATGCCACTTGGGTGAACTGGTCGCTACCAAGAATGAGCAACGTACTTTAAAGTGTTCTATCAAATAAGAAGACAAAAAATTTGAACATTGTATCTTCCTGAACATTGAATCCATTTTTCCTTCTACCCATGAAATGTTCCCTGTGCCACTGGCTGCAATACAACCCCAAAGAATGATTGACCCCCCCCCATGCTTAACAGTTGGACAGAGGTTCTTTTCAATAAATTCTGTGCCCTTTCTTCTCAAAACGTACCTTTGCTCCTTCTAGCCAAAAAGTTCTATTGTAACCTCATTGGTACACAGAACTTGGTCCCACAATGCATCAGGCTTGTCTATATGGTAATTTGCAAACTTCAAACACTGATTTTTGTGGTAGGGACGTAGAAGAGGTTTTCTTCTGATTACTCTTCCATGAAGACAATGTTTGCACGAGTATTTCTTTATAGTGGAATGGTGTACCACAACTCCAGTGTCTGCCAGGTCTTTCTGGATGGATTGTACAGTCAAACGTGGGTTTGGACTTGCTTTTCTCACAATCTTGCAAGCTGTTCTGTCTGATATTTTTCTTGGTCTTCCAGATCTTGTTTTAACTTCCACTGTTCCTGATGACGGCCATTTCTTATTTACATTCCAAACAGAGGACATTGGCATCTGAAAAAAGCTTTGCTATCTTCTTAAAGCCTTCTCCTGCTTTGTGAGCGTCAACTATTTTCAGTTTCAGTTTTCTAGACAACTGCTTAGAAGAAGCCATGGTGCTGATTGTAGGGGTGAGGTCCGATGAGTCTTGGCATTTAAAACCTTAATATTGACATCACCTGGTCTTTCCAGACGATGATTACGAACAATCCATGACACTGTCAGGTCTCAGCTTTCCAAAGGGGGGGGGGGATGCATGCTAGAAACTCTGCAGGGTGCCCACATTTTTGCAGACGCCATTTTTTTGTTATATGTTATTATGAAAGTGTAAATGATGGAAATAAAATCTAACTTTTTGTGACATATTATACGAATGTCTAATCTGTCATTTGATGCCTTTTGGAGATTTTTCCATCTTTTCTTGTCTTCTTTATGCATATTAATAACAATTTTTAATTGGGGTGCCCAAACTTTTGAGCCCCACTGCAGCACTGAACCAACTTTAAACCACTTGCTTTTCAGCACAACACACATTTTTTCGTGCACCTGTACTTTTGAAGTGTGCATTTAATTTTGTTGTTTAATATCATTTTGTGTGTAAGGTGTATATTTTTTTTGCAAAACTGATTACACATTACAGAACAACTGCAATAATTGCTATCTGTACACAAAGCACAACATTTCAAAAATGGGTTTACGTGCCTTTTCATACTAATACTATTGAACACTTGCTGAAAGCATGTCCTGTCCTTTACTGTACTAAGTACTAGGGTGAATAACTTCATTTTATAATTAGACTCAAAGCTAACTCAAAATACGCTCTAACTTAATATTATAGTGTTTTGATATTAAAATGTGTACTTTTAAAATATGCTTTCATTGTATACGTTACAATGACAATTTTGAGCATACAATTTAAAATATATCAAAAATATTTGTAAAAACTAATTTCAAATAAGTAAACTTTAGAAAGTCCACATAACTTTCACTTAAAATATAATATATTTCTATAAAGTGCAATATATTGTAATTATTTTAAAGTGTTAGCGGGAAAGTGTGATGCTGGTATACTTTTTTATATATTTACAAAAAGTACTACTTGTGTAAGTTCACTTTAAACATACTATCGGAAATAAATAAATCTGCTTTGAAATTTTAAATTAAAACAGTGTTGTTATTAACATTTTTGAATGTGAGAGTTATTTCATTCAAAAAGTTGTTTTTATAATAAAACATTGTATATTGTATGCCTTGTGTGCAAAAATGTTGAACTGTAAAGTAACTTAAGCTGTCAGCTGAATGTAGTTGAGTAAAAAGTAGAATTATTCCTGTAAAATGGAATGGAGTAGAAGTAGAAAAGTCATCATAAAGCATCATAAAGTCACAATTATTATCATTACAGAGATAGTCCTTGAAGACAATCTCCCCGGGGATAAAGGAACTTCTATCTTATCTCATTATAAGACACTCCGTGCAGATCGATGTTAATCAGTGAACACTGATGACATTAAATATTTATTTAGTAAATATTTAAATTGGCCTTAAATCAAGGAGCACTTGGCAACTTCTAATCAGCCCAGTGTGGCTGTAACCTCTTGAAATTAGCCTGTGCTAATTATCGCCTAAAAGCTTTAATTTGTTTCACAACAATCCCAGCGCTGTGTGCATACAGAAAAGGAGTGGCTCACCATAGGCCTTCTCTTTCCCACCTCCTCCTTTTTTCCTTTTTTATTTTATTTATTTATGTCGTCGTTGTGGAAGAGGAGAAGGCTCCCTATGGACCTTTCTGTCACTATCTACAAGCGCTCTCTCCGACCAGCCACAACATACAGCAACAGCTTGTAGGTAATTGATCAGGCAAGTGAACTGTAAAATATTCATTTTCTACTTCAACAGCCAGATAAATCTCTAGGGAGGGCTTGGGAAGGACGCTGGCTGGAAATATTGCTTATGCGCCACGAGGTAGGTAGCTGCAGCAGCATGATGGTGAGGGGCAGATAAGAGGGAAAGCGTCTCCGGGTCTGGGGTGTAGCTGCCAGTGAGGGCCAGTCATGCAATTCCCTGCTTGGCTTTAGACCAAGAAGCCAAATCCCCCTGTACAGCCCTGGATTTCATGCTGCAGAGCTGAGGGGAGCTTGGTCTGCAACCTCCATGGCTGGCGAGCTAAAGAGCTGAATCCTGCCCCTGTCTGCCTCACCTGTTTCAGTGCATTGTAGCTTCAATCGCACTAACACATCCGAGACAGCGACTTCAATTCACTAATGTGTGTGTGTGTGCGTGCGTGTGCGTGACGCTTAAGAAGGGAAAACTGCAATTTCCAAGGCTCTCCATTTTTTTGTCAATGCAATGTATCAATGAGGCAGCCAGAGAAACAGATGAGACATAAATCCCTCAATGTCCCTCAGGCCTCAATGGCTAGAGTCACCAAAAAGGTCACAATGTCAGAAGGTTATTTCCAACAGTTTTTCGCTGACATTTGGATTGATCTGTCTTGATGAATTCGCATTTGATCTCTGCCAATCTATACATGCTAATGCGTTTGATCAACAGTAACGCAGCGTAAATGTTATGGGCCTATTGTTCTGACCTTTAACTGCACACACACACACACACACATACACACACAAAATCAGTTACAGTTCATGGAAAATATGCGAGTCATTTCACACAAACACACCAGTCTTCCTGCAGTCTTGTGTCCTATACTTCATATTTGAGTATTTAGAATACAAGGCACTTCCTTTTTTTACATCTTCGTTTTTTCTATATCAAAACTTCTACATTTAGAACAAGCCCCCATGGGATACATTTGACCATCAATGTAGTCATATTGATTTTTTTCAACTTTTTCATTAATCTGTTAGAAAAAGGAAATAACTGGCCTTTAAAAATAAGAATGTGCCTGCCTTTATGGGAACATAAGAACATTCATTAATTTACAATCTGTAAAATGCCCTGTCCAGGATAGGGAAAATGAGCAGCAAGATATTGGGGGTGGAGCAGAGTATTAAAGCTGACCTGTTCAGCAGACAGGGAAGAGGACAACTAAAGCCATCCTCTCCGACAGCGCTTACCTGTCTTCCATGTTTTTGGACCCTTTTGGATTGAGAGAGAAAAGGATAAGTATATACTAGATATGTTGTGTACAATGAAGTTGCACATTAAATTGGGCCTAAAATAATGTATGGGTGACCTAAAGCGTTTATACGTACCGTTTTTAATGCATAGAATAAGCTATTAAATTATTAGTTGGCGTTTTATAAATCTTGTTTTTATGTTAAAAATACATGTATCACAGGATTACCTGTATCTGTGGATGGCTACCTTAGCAACCTTTTTCCATGAATATGCTGATTTATATTTGCTAATAATGTGTTGAATTTATGTTAAGACATTTACATTTTTTGCAAAAACTTTAAAGAAATTAACAGTAATTTAACAAACAATAATTACCACCCCACTGCAGTAACTCTGAGGACCACCTAGGGGCCCCGGACTCCCTTTTAAAAATGTCTTTGTTGACAAGTGTGTTATCATGGCAGAGATTTTGATCATGTATTCAACCTGTCTGGTCACTTTGAAATTTGCTGTGTATATTGGTGAATATTTGGTTATTCTGCCACTTATTTTTTTGTTGTTGATGTTATTCATTCTTCTTTTTGAACACTGGAAAAATTGGGTCTGTAACTACCGTTGGACCTTTAGCCCCCTGGTAGTCAGGGTACCGTCACCATTTCCTTTTGTATTGTATGTCTTTGTTTTCCATGTATTGTACGCCTTGCTGTAAAACCAATGCCATATAAGGACAACATAAGGTGAAAAGTATTTTAGAGAGGGTCCTGGGGTGGCACCTGCCACCCCTTAAATAGGTCAGTGGCGCGATCACTTCCCGCTGCCTCAAGATAGCAATAAACCCAGAAATCACCTGAACACACCTCCCTGTAAGACCAGCACGCCCATGTTCAAGAGCTGAAGATCTTTGCCCGTACCCAACGGGTTGTGCTTCAGGTTGCGGTAAATGATGGGTCACCTGGCCTCTGGAGATTACATTTTGTTTGCACCGGCAAAGAACGTTAGTCATGAATAAATGATGATAAAAAATTGATAAATTACTTATTCTTGACAAAACGCTAAAGAGCTGTGTGCGTGCGTACATTTGAATAATGTCGGGATGTAAACGTGTTTGGGCTTTTAAAAGCTGTCAAGTACACATCTCTACTTTCATTAATTTTGGGCTGTATTATTCATTTTTGAAGCATTTGAAAAAAAAATGGTTTTGAAATAGTATTGAGTAGAAGTTGACATATTCCAGTCTCTGATTCTGTAGGTATAATTTTTTTATTGACCACAAAATCCAAAAATTACTGTAAAACTAAAGTTAAGTTGTTGTTACGTAGTGTTGAAAACATCAAAAAGTGACAAAAAGTAGGTTGAAATAGTACTTAAAAAAACTATTTTTTTTAAGTACTAAAAAAACGTAAGAAAAAAATGAAAACGTTGATAAAAACTAAAGTGTTGATTTTAATTTTGATGGGAAGACAACACAAGGGTTAAGGCCCGATTACAGCTCTACCATGGGCACAAGTGCATTTGCTATTTAAACGATATGGGACAGGAAAACTCCAAGGTGCTGGAAAGGAGGGTTCGGCCGATAGTCGAACCTCGGATTGAAGAGGAACAATGCGGATTCCGTCCTG
>NC_048420.1:4969201-4973521 GCF_013103735.1 Etheostoma cragini | reverse complement strand
CCTTCGTGTCGAAAGGAGCCAGTTGAGGTGGTTCGGGCATCTGGTAAGGATGCCTCCTGGGCGCCTCCCTAGGGAGGTCTTACAGGCACGTCCAGCTGGGAGGAGGCCTCGGGGAAGACCCAGGACTAGGTGGCGAGATTATATCTCCAACCTGGCCTGGGAACGCCTTGGGATCCCCCAGTCGGAGCTGGTTGATGTGGCTCGGGAAAGGGACGTTTGGGGTCCCCTGCTGGAGCTGCTGCCCCCGCGACCCGATACTGGATAAGCGGTCGAATATGGATGGATGGACAGGAAAATTGACAACTGCGTCTATCTTAAACTAGCAAAGACACTTGCGTCGGGCTTTGCAATGTGCGGATAGGGCCTGTGTCTTTTCAGACACATGAAACACAATTTTTGTCAAATTAAGTGTTCATTTCCTGTGAGCATGAGTGCACCTTTCTATGTTGCAGCTATGAGAGGGGAGGGAGAGGAATTGTTTGAATGACAAAATGGCTTTCATAACCAGCTGAATGTCGCTTTGATATTTGGAATAAAAAGTAAGGGGAAACAACATAAACTATGACATTGTATGCATGTGAAGCAGTGGGTGGTGTGAGTGGGGCTGGGTGGCCCCTCAGAGCTCACAAATGCTTTTATTGCGGTGTGTGAAGTGCTTTGCTAAACACTTTCTATTCTGCTAAAAGACGACGCAATGCCCAACTCACAGTGCCGGAGCAGAGCAGCATGTTTGTAATTAAGTAGTTAGAAATCAAAGCAATATGTGGAATGATTAATATTTAATAACATGGAGTTTTTATGGCTGGGTTAATTGAATACCTTATCTTTATTATGCAGATGCTGCATAAATATGAAATATTACACATTACAGATAGCTGCTCTTGAAAACCCCACTGAAGCATTTAGAAATATAATTAAGCTTAGTAAAAATAAACCCAGGACGTTTTCCTCTTTGCAATTTATCTACAATGGACCTACATCAACAAAATAATAAATAGCTCTGTGGACTAGCAGAGAATGTAACTTCCTCCGTACCTCCAACCTACACGACACAAACTTATTTTGCTAATGCTTCTCTTACCGACTCAAAAGGATGTACTTACTCTTTTACTCTTCAAAGATCAATGTAAGCTCTCGGAGAGGGTTGATTAATCACAGGATTACGTCTGAGCTCAACCATTGAATATTTCAATATAAAATGTAATCTTGTCATTGTTTGCTGCTCTGTGGTCAGAGCAGGCACGCTGGATTGGAGGAGTCCAACAATGATGTCTACAGTGGATTACACAAAGCCACGCAGTGTATTAAAGGTCCCATGGCATGACAATTTCACTTTATGAGGTTTTGTAACATTAATATGAGTTCCCCCAGCCTGCTTATGGTCCCCAGTGGCTAGAAATGTTGATTGGTGTTTACCGAGCCCTGGGTATTCTGCTCTGCCTTTGAGAAAATGAAAGCTCGAAAAACGTCGAAAAACGTATTTGGGGACCACCAAGGTCTATATTAAAGCATATGTTTAAACAAACACTACATTCTTGGCTTCAGATCAACGGACTGCAACGACAGAAATCGGACAGAATTAAGTGTTGTGTACCATCAGGATCCACGGTATTTGTTTTTTAGAAAGAAGTTTATTTATATTGAACTTTTCAGAGACAGAGTCACAAAGTGCTTTACAGTCCAATAAATAATTATTCACAATCACATTAGATAATAAAAAGCAGCAAAAAATGACAGTAAATCATAGTAAAACACAAAAGCATAAAATATATAGGAATACAGTCAAGGTGGCTAAACAAACTGTGTAAGTTGGCTTTGGCTGCTTCTAAATTTGTCGGCAGAGGCCGCCACTCTTAAAACATGAGGCAAAGAGTTCCACAGTCTTTGTGTAACTGCTTGTATCTAATTCTACATTTTCCACAACCCCTTTGTCGTGACGTATCTACCATCTGTTCTCTTTGGGGTATCGATTACGAGATACGCTGTAAAAGAGAAGACAACCGCTACTGAGCAAAACAAACCAGAGGAGCTGAAATTAAACAAAAAGTTAGATTAGTGGAAATTCTGATTGTCCGGGATCTATAAAAAATCTAGTAGCTGTTGGCAAGTGATCAAAAGAGTTAATTTAAAGTGCAGTGGGCAATGATCAATCAATCAAAATTGATTAATATAGCACTTTACAGTATCCAGCAGGTATCCAAAGTGCTTTACATCAGGATCCAAGTACAAAACAACCTATAATAAAATAAGAATGAAAAGTAAAATCAGAAAAGGTTACAAAGAAACAGGAGCATAAACAAATACGTTTTTAGTTTATTTTATCTTTTATTGTCTGACTATCAGGGGGTAACTTGTTCCAGAGTCTTGGGGCAGCAACTGCTAATAAAGCCATGAATAGCCTTTTCTAGGTCGTGCCTGCTCAGGAAAGGCCTAAAGGAGAATTCCGGTCGATTCCAACATGTAGCTCTGTTGTTTGTAGATTTGGAATTCTGACAGTAGAGAGAAAAAAGAAACCAATCGGTGTTGCCTACAACGAGTTATCCTCCTGCTAGAGTTAGCACCCAACAAGGTTAAACAGGACAAGTTTCAAATGTGTTTTAAGCCTCTAAACATCTTCAAAATGTAATTACCAGTTCCCAGCCATGTGAAGTGATTCCTACCGAGTGAACACAGTGAGACTGACTGCAGTAGATGTGAAAGAAAGGCATGAAAGTTATGCTAGTTTAGCTGTGTTGAGTTCCGGTGTTCCAGTGCACCAATTGGTTTCATTTTTCTCTCTACTGACAGCACTCCAAATTTACAAACAACAGAGTTACATGTTGGAATCTACCGGAATTCTCCTTTAACTTTAGCCAGGAGATTAAGCTGGAAAAATCTTGTTCTAACAACATTGATGATCTGTTGGTAAAATGTCATGCTGCAATCAAAAGTGACCCCTAGATTTTTGACAGCTGACCTTGTGTGTGATGCCAGAGCTCCCAGACTCAAAGCTGGACCATTTTGTGTGTCTGGGGTTCTGAAAATAATACACTTAGTTTTATCTTCATTCAAATTAAGAAAGTTTTGTGACACCCACAGCTTAATATCATTAATACAACTAAGCAGGGAATTTGGTGCTATTTAGCTTCTATTTTGCCAACAATAAAGACAATTTCCTGACTCTTGAGTTGTGCTATTGAGTCCTTTTGCTTGTATCGTAACAAGCAGAATCGCAGATTCTGTTTAGAATGCACCTTGGCTCACAAAATATTACAAAAATGTCTCTCTCTCGTTTCTAAACAACATCTCAAATACGGACGCTTGGTTGGTGGCTCTCAGGGTTGGATACCGACGCAAAAATCACTCTTCAGCGTCTATATAGAACGCACAGGCAGATGTAAGATGACATAGTATTAAAACGGTAGAGAGTAGTATGAAAGACCAAAAATCTGCGTAATGAGGTTGGTTGGGGAGTGGACTGGTCAAACAACACATGACTTTCACCCAGGAGACCGGCATTTGTGTCCAGTTCTTGCCCCACGTGTCACTGAAACATACATTTTGTAATCCCACCCACCATCTTTTCCTCAACCCAACTGTCCCGCTTTTGTGTCGCATGTCAGTTAAACGTACGTCCCGAGTCATAACGTGATGCGAAGAGTCTCGACAAATCCCGTTTAAATATCACGATGGAAACTTTTTGCATTAATAACTAAAGGCCAAAGGCATCACTTTTTGACTCGATGGGAGTGAGAATGTTTTGGTTTAAATGTAGCACTTGAAGCGGTTCAGTTTGTAGTTGCTAAGGTCAACATACTTGCATGATTCTTGCAATTTTGGGTTGAATACACATGGTTGAATGCACTTATTGCAAAGCGCTTTGGATAAAGAGGTCAGCTGAATGAATGTACAGTAATGTGATGACAGACAATGATCTGGATTTGTTAAATATTAACCAGTTTTGTCTGCCCTGCCGTGATCTGTCTGCTGCCAGCTATCCTTTCATGTGTGCCTTGGGATAAATTCTGCATTTTCAAACCCTCTCGGTCAAGTTACATGAGGACTTCTCTTCCCCAGTAACTGACAGGCAGCCTGTTTTCCCTCCGCTTCTCTCCTCTTTGCCATAAGCTGTCATGTCAGTCATTTTGGCTGAAGGCCCCTAAAGTTCCCCTGAGGGTCTCACTATAATGTGACACGATGGCAGACATTAACCTGGAATAAAATCTTAAAAGGTAAGATGGCGACAGGGATTTGTGGCTGCCACAGACGCTTACAGGCGATATGGTGCATTTTATTTTATTTTGCAGCTAGGATGGATGGGGGGGGGGGGGGGGGGGGGGG